>NW_015651483.1:368083-371732 GCF_001515625.1 Sinocyclocheilus rhinocerous
AAAACTTCCAAAATCACCTTAGATAAACGGCAAAAGTCAACAGGCTTTTCAAAATCCAAAATATTGCCAAACAGGCGCTTTTGCATCTAGTTTCGAAACTAAATCATCCGCGATCGTCTTGTCTGTCTCACCTCACTCTTCTTGTCAGTCAGCTCGACTCACTCTCCTCACTGGAGAAATTAAATCTGATCTGTGATGCAACTGTCATTCAACTGAATTGAGCAGCCGCGTTCAGTTTTTAATTGTAGTGTCTGTTCTTTTACTGAACTAAATGATTTTTATTACTATAAAAAATCAAAACGACGGTGAGGGTCACTGACGCGGTGGGCAAGTGACGTAACCGGTGTTGCGGCTTAACACCGGTATCACCGTCAGCACCGTCTATCGCGGCAAGCCTAACCCTCAGCCAATCCTACAGTAGATGTAGATGAGTTTGTTTCTTCACTGGAGAATTTTAGCATTGCATCACTTGCTCACCAATGGATCCCGAGTGAATGGGTGCCGTCAGAATGAGAGTTCAAACAGCTGATAAAAACATCATAATAATCTACAAGTAATCCACATGACTCCAGTCCATCAGTTATTGTATTGTGAAAAACTGTGTGTTTGTAAGCAGTGTTAATTTTGACAGAAATTTTGGATTTAGTTTTAGTCATAGTCTTTTGACTAAAATGCCATTTAGTTTTAGTCATATTTTAGTCATTTGAATTGTTTTATCTTGAATAAGATTTTAGTCGACTAAATCTACGGTAGATTTAGTTGAATAAAATGGGTTTATTTTTAGTGTAATGCATTTATGAAACATTTCTCCAAAATTTCCAAACTCATTATATATTCCCATAGAAAACATCTATCAACCTGGCAATATGAATGATATTAAGGTTTGATCATTTGAACAAAGTTTGAACCACTTCTCATAAACAAACAAGAACTTGGTCCTCTTTTCAATGAAATACTAATGGTTATATTATTATACCTATGTATTCTTTATGACAAATTGCTTACAACATTCTTCATTCTTTTAACCAGATATATTTATATAAATTCAATTTAGATTAATCCCTATTTGGGCTACTAAAGTGATTCAGTCAAGAGCAGTGAGTGATTTTCTCTCTTTCTTTTGTTGTTCAAATAATATTTATGGGACAGACAACAGCAATGAAATTAGGCTGCTGTCCCTTTAAAACCGAATGCACAGATGTAATATACTGATCCACATCCAATATTTATCCAATATACTGTTTGGCTGATGATACATGGGGCAACTCTTTGAGCAATTTTGCCGGGCAACTTGTTTTGAGCAATGTTGCTTGGGCACTTTTCCATTGAGAATGGGTAACATATTTCTATCTGGATATTTTAGATCGGTCGTGGGCCCTGTGTCTCACCTGGTTGCCCATTGACGGCAACATTTCCCATAGTTGCCCAGCAACATTGCTCAAAAAGTTGCCCAGTGTATCATCAGCCTTAGAGGCTTTTCACATTAGACGTGTTCTTGTGTTCAAACCAACTAAATTGTAATTGTGAAACAATGGAACAGTGGTCTCAGTGTTTTTTAAAAAGGTGCGCCGAATGAACGGTTAAAAAACTGAATAATGCAGCCCTGCAGTAGGATAACTGCCAGATGTTAACAAATAAATAGACTAAACAGCTATAACCTCAGATGCAGACCTGTAGATAATGTAAATAATAAAGGGAACATTGCTCACAGCAGACAATTTGAAGTCTGACAGTAATTGTCTTGAAATTTATTGTTGAATGTGGTGAATGTGTTCAGTGCTCGGATGGCCCCAGCGGTGCTTTAAAAAGGGTAAATTTAATTTTAAAGACTCAACCTCTCAGACAGGGGTTTACCATGCTGAGAGTACTGCTCGTCAAAGCACAGCATGCTAAAACCCTCGCAGAGAGCGTTTCTGTGTGGCTAAATTTATCCATTTTAGAACACGGGTACCAGTATATATATATTTTTTTTAATAAATAAAATAAAAAGAGCTTGTTCAGTGATGAAGCACATATGGTGCTCACATATGGTTAACAGATGACCACCCACTTTTGCATATCAAAAATGTTAATTTTTCGGTATTATGTAGTTCACATCTGGCTGGATTACCCAATCATAACAGAGGTCATCTAAATACAGAAGTCTTAAAGGTGCAGTAGCCAAAACAGGGTCTTTACAATATAAGAGAAAATGTTCATGGAAACAGAATTAAGAAAACCTTCACTAAGTGGACTTTAAAATGCCACAAAAGTATGTTTATGAGAAGTATGCTGATATACAGTAGTGACAATGCTTTAAGTTTGAGGGGAGGTGGGGGGGTATGGGTTTTTAGATCATACTGTAAATGAAAATAAACCAAAGCCAATTTAGTGAGACCGAACGACGAGAATGTAAAATAATCTTAAAGAATCTAAGGCTGCTGTTCTTTTATTTGTAGATTTAGAATTAAATAATAGAGGAATGTTTTGTGGTTCTGAAATGTCTGTAGACAACATTTGTAGGCGGTGGAGTTGCTTTGTTCTGTACTTGTGAAAAGAGAATGCTATTGGCAGTATGCAGTAGCAGAGAAAAAAATAATAATAATAATACATGTATGAGAAGTAAACAAATAGTTCACCAAAAAAGAAAATCATGATTTACTCACCCTCATTTCGAATCTGCAAAAAAAACACACAAAAAAAACAGTCATGCAGTAGGAAAAGATTGAAATTAACATTGATATTCAATGAGAATCTTAACTACTTGGCAGGTTAATAAGAGTTCATAGATCAATCACTATTTTGAGATTTTTGATGAATCAGTTAATCCATTTCACTGTCTAAATTATTTATTTGTCACAAATCAAAGTTCTTGGATTCATATAATTGACTTTATACATGTTTTGAATGGCATGAGGTTGAATAAATGATGACAGAATTTATTTTGGGGCAAACTTATCCCAAACGTATCCCTTATATTTTGTGTATTTGGTGTAATGAAATGTGTTTATGCTGTTTAAGGTTCAAAAAACACATTATTTTCCACATACTGTACATTATTGTTTCTCCTCTATGCCCCGCCTTTCTGAAACAAGTCGATTTTTACAAAGCTCATCGTTCTGAAAAGCGAGGTGTGCTCTGATTGGCCAGCTATCCAGTGCGTTGTGATTGGCCGAATACCTCAAGCATGAGACGGAAATGTTACGCCCCTCACAACTGTTGATGCCATGTCCAGCCGGAGCGACGAGACATAAACATTAAAACCCATTACAAACGAGGCATTTGTTGCATCCAGTTCATGCCGTGTCCCGGAGCGAGGAGACAAAACCAATAAAACCCATTATAAATGAGGCATTTGTTGCATCCAGTGGGGACATAATTACGGATTATAATGACTTATACTGTCTTTTTACGCATTGCATCGCTCCGCGTAAACATAAAACCATGTCAGCATTTGTGATCGGAGAAACGACAAACTACAAGAGCTACTCTACACTGCTCAAAACACGCGTTTGAATCGTCAGTGGCAAATCCTTTAAATATGAAAATGTACTTACAGGCTGTGAGTCAGCATTATTTGTCAGCATAATAGACTGTATAGGGTCAGCATGCGCGCCGAAGGGGAAACAGGGGAACTGAATTCACCGGAACACCGGCATTGTAGGCTACT
>NW_015651483.1:371901-379940 GCF_001515625.1 Sinocyclocheilus rhinocerous
ATGTGGGGGCTTGTTAGAACGAGCCGTTTTAGGAGGGCGTGGACGAGTCTTAACTTTTATAAAGAATATCTGTTTGGGTTTGAGACTTTAGTCTTTGCAACTTTAGGGATCTTATCTATTCACGAACAGCTTGTAACACTCCAAAGAGAAAGGAAAACTTGAAATCACATCATATGACCCCTTTAAGATGGATATTAGTCAATATTACCTATTCAGTTTTTCACAGTTCACTCATTTGCTTTTTTTTCTCTCAAACACTCTCACTTTCTTCACATCATAACTCTGGGGTGTGGTTTTAAAATATATTCCCTTGATCTGTAAGTTTCTGTGTGTCTTTTTTTTTAAAAGTGTTACATGTCCCCTGTGTGTCAGTTAAGCCTGTGTGTGTGTGTGTAGCTCTGCAGAGTCGGAGGAGCTGGCGGTGCATCTGTACCCAGGAGCCGTCACAGTTCAGGGGGTCTTGCGCAGGAAAACAGTCCTCAAGGAGGGCAAGAAACCCACGGTGAGAACACACCACCGCTGCAACTCTTCATCTGTCTCCTGTCCATAAGCTCTCCCCGTGATCTCAGTCACTCTCTTTTCTGTTATTTTCCAAAATGGTGCCAAATGCAAATAATAAAATGCAACTAAACACAATGCATTGTTAGCAAACCGAAATAAAGAAGGCCATTTTCTTTTTTTTAAAAAAGAAAAGAAATATAAGATGAAAAATTGTTTCCACATATCTATTTATTGTTGAAAACAAAACTCTATATAAAACTCCAATAAAACTCTATTTTGATGCATGTTCATCTGACACTTGGCACAATGTTACACAGTATTACACTTTTTATAGTTATGTTTTATTATACTATATTTAGTGCTGTCAGTCAATTAAAAAAATTAACTAATGAATCACACATTTTTTCTGAGATTAATCGCGATTAATTCCACCTAACATTAAAGTTTTTAAATATACATTTATACTGCAATAATTTCACATTCAGAATTCAAATTGATTTAGAAACAACATAAAGACAGTATATTTTTAATATTTGTTTAGAAATATTTAATATGAAATGATACAGGCTACAGCGTGAGCCGCCGTACTTCTATGAACACAGTATAACGGCTGACAGGAGAGGAAAATTGGTTTTTACTGACATATGGCCTTGACAATATGTCTCATCTGACCGCAGTTCACTGTTGCTCTACTAAAGCTCCTTGTCGCCTGTACCGTTTCCGTGCTCGTTTGACTCGTGCCTGGCGCTGAGGCGAAGTTGGAGTGCGTGTCTGAAATGTCTCGTTTGATATGCTCGTAAAGATGTTCTGCGCATCTAAATAAACGCAATTCTTGTCAAGAAAAAAGAGACCGAAGCAACAGTTGTGAGTGGGGTGGCCAACCCTAGCTCCGCCCCTGCGTTAAATTATTATTTTTTAAACAGGGAAAATTAATCACCTGCGTTAATGCACTAATTTTCACAGCACTAATTCTATTATATTACTGTTGTTTGCTCACATTTTAAATAAAATATAAAAACAGTAATATTGTGAACACTTTTTAAAATTTAGCATGGACAGTTTCATTTATTTACAGTTTTGGCTCTGTTTTCTTGCATTAGCGTATAATTAAGTGATTGTATCATTCGGTTAATCTTGATCGATATGTTGAGATTTCTTCTTGGCCTTCTATTTTATTTTATGTTTGCTCAGGAAATGTGTCTCACAAGCTTGATATATTATGCTTCGCTGACATTGTGGGGATTTTGTACTTATGAAAGAAAGTTTTATATTTCAACCATGAAAATAAAACACACTTATAGGCTTCCTATGAAGCTACGTATGAAGTGGTGTTTGTGGTTGTCGTCTGAAATAAAAAATGCGACTGTTGCAGTGCATCTTTAATTATTGCATGTCTAATTTAACCAAGTTGAGTGGTTGATAATTGTTTATGGTCAATATATTTACTTCTCTGCACTACTTCTGAGAAAACTGCTCTGATGTGGGTATGTGCGCTTCATTCAGTGTTTGGACTAATGTTTTGTCTCTCTTGGTTTTTCTTGTATTGTCTGTAGGTGGCAGCGTGGACTAAGTATTGGGTGGCTCTTTGTGGTACTCAGCTTTACTATTATACTGCCAAGTCCCTCAAGGCCACAGAGAGGAAGCATGTGAGTCTCTCCACACTATTACAGATACCAACACACAGTAGTCTCACAAACCATATTGTTGCTTATTCTGGCAAAAAATAAATAAAATTGACCATATTTAAGAAGCTTAAAAAAGATTAGGCCTATTTAGAACTATTAAGATTTATATTTTTATGACTAGGCAATTGTTATTATAATTTTAAAGAAATTAACTTTAGTCAAATGTGATTTTTTATTTTAATGAATATAATAACTATTATTATTATTATTAGATTAAAAATGATAAAACATTTACATTTTAAAATAAATATACACTACCCTTCAAACCTTTTTCAAGATTTTTAATGTTTTTGAAAGAAGTCTCGTGCTCATCAAGGCTGCATTTATTTGATCAAAAATACAGTAAAAACTGTAATATTGTTAAATATTATTACAATTTAAAATAACGGTTTTCTTTTTGAATATATTTTAAAATGTAATTTATTCCTTCGATGCAAAGCTGAATTTTCAGCTTCCTTACTCCGGTCTTCAGAAATCATCTTAATATGTGTATTTGATGCTCAAAAAATGTATTATTATTATCATTAATGTTAAAAACAGTTGTGCTGCTTAATATTTTTGTGGAAACCGTGATACATTTTTTATTTCAGGATTCTTTGATCAATAGAAAGTTCAAATGAACAGCATTAGTTTCAAATACAAACATTTTTAAATATTTATAAATGTATTTATTGTCACGCTTGATAAATTTAATATGTCCCAGCTAAATAAAAAAATCTATTTTTTATCTTTCTTTCACGAAAAATTTTTTTGCACTACTTTTTCTATCCTTTTTCTACAGTCAATGTTATGTAATACAGTAAAAAACGCTTACCGTGCGTTCACACCGCCGCCGTCGAGAGCGTCAAAGTGGCCGGAAGTCATTCATTTTCAATGTGAGCCGGCGTCGAGCAGCAGCGAGCAGCGGGGCGGCGCGACTTGGACGTTGAGGGCGTCGAGGAGAGTTGAAATCAGGTCAACTTTATGGTAATGAGCTATAAATACAAGATAAGCATTCGATCTACGTCAGAGTGTCCACGAATCTTTCTACAGCGTTGTTGGCAGGGCGGCCAGAGCGATTTTTGACGCTCTCGACGGCGGCGGTGTGAACGCACAGTTAGATTCTTCTGAGAATCAATATTAATTATTTTAAAATATGGTAACAACGTAAAATGTAAAAAGTGGTGTTCTAACATAAATCTTTTCTTAGTCCCACTTTGGACTAATAAAAACCCGAGCACCCTCGTTCCCACGTCTGTGAGATTTGAACTGGCTGATTTTTAGAGTACAGTATGCTTTGTACAGTCCACGGGTGGTCCATCTGAAGCTGATGAAATGATGACACTCTTCACGTGAGAGGAAGAGAGCGTCACTGTGTCCTGCAGCCCGATGCGTCATCACATAATCACTTCAGTATGACACTGATGGGAGACCGTCCAGCAGGAGTTTGAGAGAGACAGGGATCCTGTGAGCCAGGAACAGTTACACTGAATGGACTCAATCAGACAGAAGCCTTGGGTGGCGTTTGTAGAGATATGATGCTGTCCTGGAGGAGTAGAGGAGCCAGGAAGGATGCTAACAACAGCAGGCCGGATGGCTGATTAATCAGGCTTCAGTGCTGAATGAAGGCAGCTGTTTGCAGTCATTGGATAATGAGATGGATGACATCATCAGCTGTCACACATTATCAGTGTTAATGAGACGCACATGTCACTATCCAATACACATACACTAACAGATGTTTATACACACACAGCTACTTGCTTACGCTGACACTTGTGATACACGTGTGTTCAGGATTGTGCACAAGAATGAAGCCAAGCTGTATGTGTATATATTTATATTAAAACAGTTAAATTGATGTTCATTTTTCAAATTAATTAATTAAATAATAATAATAACAACAAAAGTAGTGGTAGTAGTAATAATAATAATAATTTTTCAATATAAATATATTTCTTTAAAAATTGTAATGTCATTTGATGTAATTAGTAATTAAATATTTATATTAAATAAAAAATTAGATTAGAAGCATTTAATATTTTGACCCTAACTTCCAGTTATTTTATTTTCAGTATAATAATAATAAAAAGATTTACAATGCTATTTAATATCATTTGATTAGAAGCATTTTAATAATAATAAAATGAAACAGTTTTATACAAATTGATATTTGTAATTAAAATGTTTATTAAAATGTAAATGTTTTAAATGTTTATTAAAATACAAAAATATTATTAGACACTTTTTAATGTTTTGACTAATTTTCATAATTAATAATAATACTAGTTGTAGTATTTCAAGTTAAATGAATGTCTATACAAATTATAATGCCATTAATATCATTTGTAATTAAAATGTTTATATTAAAAAAGATTAGAAGCATTTTAATATTTTGACTATTTTTCACAGTTCAAGTCTACCGCCAGCAAAAGTGTTTCTGTTTTGGGCTTAATGGCCATGATGGCAGACGACCCGGAGCATCCCGATGTCTTCCTGCTGACTGACTCTGAGCATGGTGAGACAGCCAATCACAAGCCTTGTACTCGGACAGCAACCAATCACAAGTTTTGATCAAAGAGACATGACCTATCACCAGGGTTTGGGAGTAACGGAATACATGTAACGGCGTTACGTAATCAGGATACAAAAATCTAGTAACTATAATCCGTTACAGTCACATCAAAAAACTAAGTATTCAGATTACAGTTAGATTTTGTAAAAAAATGGGAATACTATCAGGATTACATTTGTTTCCTTTAAAATTAAATAAATGAGTATTTTGACATAACGCTATATATTTAGCGCTGCATAGTAGAGGTCTGCATTCCCTGCATTAAATTCCCGAATAAAACGCGGTAGTGGTTGGTAACTCTGGTGTAATTTGAACGGGAACGGGCGGTCTAACAATATCCCGTTCCCGACGTCCATTTAGAACAGCATATCTGCGCTTTATTCTTATTGACCACCGGTTCAGCTTGTGCTCAGGACTGTTATGCACGCGCTGTACGCATGCTTTAAACGTCACGCGTTTTATTTGCGTGGTCTGTGCGCAGCATGTGCATAACGATGCTCAGAGCAGGCTGTACCTGTGGTAAATATACGGCCCTCAGACAGAACAGGCAGGTTGTCGATGAGTGACAGAGCAGAATAAGGATGGAGCAAAGTGTGGATGCGCTGTCCTTGAAGGACGTTCAACTCGGTTTTGTTTATATTTTGCTTAGCCTATAATTTTAAATGAAAGATGTCATATTTTTTCTCAGCGACACTTTTCCTACTGTGTTAACAGAATGTCAAACGAGTTTAGTATTTTGACAAGACGAATAAAAATAGCTAATGGGTTATTTTTGTACAACCTACTTTTTTTTTTTTTTTTCTCTCTGCGACACTTTTTCCCTATTGTGTTGTAAATGTTAAACGAATTGTATCCTGACAAGACGAATAAAAATAAGAAATACAATTTTTGTACAACATTTTTATTTTCTCTGACACTTTTTTCCCTACTGCGTTGCATAAAATATTAAACTAATTTCGTGTCTTAAGATAATTCATATAAATTCAAGTCAAAGTCAATAAATTCAAGACTCTTGACAAGACGAATAAAATAACATACAATTTTGTGCAGACTACACTTTTGTTTGTCAGCCTATCTCTCTTTCTTTCAGTAGCGGAAATTTAAATGTGAGATTCTGTAAACGAGATCTAAATTTTGCGGGAACGGTCGGGTCGGGAAGAAAATTATTCTAAGCGGACAGCGGATGAACAAAGAGTGAATATATAGCGGGAGCGGGTGGGTGCGGAATAGAACCTTGCGGGAGCAGGACAGTCCCGCGCAGACCTCTACTGCATAGTTCTCGGTTCTGTTGACTCACGTGAGCCGCCTGCTGGTGCGTGTGCAAATAACACCCGTCTACAATTATTCTCCTCAAACACCGGATGAATTAATTGCGATGCTTCCTGCTGTGAAAAACGTTTTCATGTCTGGAAATTTCCCAGTTATTTTGTTTTCAAAGAGGATAAAGGAAATAACATAGTTGTACAGTGTAAGCTATGCATGAAGACTTTAACAAAGGCTACTCAAACAACTTGAACATTTGCAGGTACGAGTCCGACTAGCTTGGAAATCATGTTAGCTCAAATTTAGTGTGTGTTAGTGATTTAAAATTCCATGGTGTGCATGACTGCAGTTGTGTGTAAGTTTTCTAGCGGAAAATGAGCCTGAAAATGTAGAAATGAACATGAGAGTCCCCACACCATGTATCAGTCAATGAAATAAAGATCATAGCATTTCACATACATTTCGACATGTAGACTTATTTTAAAATAGACTAATATGTATATGGTGTAAACTTTTTAATGTTGTGTATAAACTATATTTATTTTTACTTGTACATGTTAAAGAAATAAAAAAATAATAATACAAATAAAACTGTAATACTAAACTGTATAGCCACTAGATGTCTGCATAGCCTTTTATATAAATTTACGGGCTGAAATATCTTGATGGTGAAACAAGACACGACTTTTAACAGTTTCAAATAGTTTTTACTATAGTTTTTATTCGTTTTAAAGTCATAGTTAAATAAAAGTACTTAGGTATTGCTTTTTTGACTTATTAACATATGTAACTTGAAGTAATCCAAAAGAAATCAGATTACATTACTTTTATATTGTGGTACTTGGATTATGTTACTGAATACTTTTTTAATGAAGTAATTTGTAACTGGAACGGAATACATTTTAAAAGTAACCCTCCCAACCCTGCCTATCACTGAAATAAAGCCTGGTACAAAACATCTGTTCAGTCAATACTGAGAATTAGTATATGATAATATGCAATTTTCTGCAATTATTCTTTTTGTGTGTGTGTGCCATCAGGAAACTCGTATAAGTTCCAGGCAGGGAACAGAATGAACGCTCTGCTGTGGTTCAAACACTTGAGTGCAGCTTGTCAAAGCAACAGGCAACAGGTGAGTGTGTGTGTGTGTGTGTGTGTGTTTTTATTTATTCAGCTCAGAATGTTTTTATCTCACAGTGTTCTTTGTAGAGAAAATGCACCATATAAACCATTCAGAGCCCTTCGGTGTGCACTTAATGTTCAGAGCGTTTCCATGTGAAGGCTGCATTTCTAAGCTAAATTGTAGATGTTAATTGCTCCTCGGGAGATGCTATTGTGTTGAAATCCTTTGGGTTCAATAAATGTGGGAACATTTTGCTCTAACCTTCTGTTTTGAAGCAGCAAATTACGGACTGTCTCAGTGGGATCTATTAAATTAAAAGCATTTCACTTAATGGCATTTTGAAACCTCTTGTTTCCAAGTACATGGGTCAGACTGACCTACAAAACCATGTTCCATCAGCAGGTGCTTAGGTCTTCATTAAACTGAGCAATGACACTGCCCTCTAGTGCTTGATTTTTACTAGACACTTCATCATGAAGATCATGGTATTTGTGTGTGTATATGTATATGTATATTTGTATGTGTGTGTGTGTGTGTGTGATTTATTTATTTCATTAATTAATTCATTTTGAAGTACTAAATTAAACTTAAACATACATTTACACCAAATACAATGAATACAACATAAATAATAACATTAAATATTATAAATAAATATTATGGAAAGATAATGAATATTATACAACTATTGTGTGAAATATTATATAAATACATATGTGACCCTGGACCACAAAACCAGTCATAAGGGTAAATTTTTCGAAATTGAGATGTATACGTCATCTGAAAGCTGGATAAATAAGCTTTCCATTGATGTATGGTTTGTTAGGATAGGACAATATTTGGCTGAGAATATTGAAACTATTTGAAAATCTGGAATCTGAGGGTGCAAAAAAATCTAAATATTGAGAAAATC
>NW_015651483.1:380006-393238 GCF_001515625.1 Sinocyclocheilus rhinocerous
AAAATGTTTATGTAAATATTTTTTATGTAAATATCAGAAAAATAATAATTAGTAATAAGTAATAATAGTAATATTAATTAATTATTATTATTAATGAAAAATATTAAACAAAACGTAGAATATTGCTGATGTAATATTTCAATGTAAAATAAAAATCTAGAAAAGCCAACAAAGAAAATCCATGTGGCAATTTCCATTTATTTTGATTAATCATACAGCCCTAAATGTAAATATTTCAATATTGGTTGTCATGTGTCTCCTCTTGGTTAGATTTTTTTGGTCCAAACCCAAATTGAATTCCCTTTCTCCTGCAAGTGTGTTTTCACTGTGTTTTATTTGGCTCCAAACTGCCGTACATCTAAATTGCTTTCATACCATTTGCAGATTTTACTGGCCACATAGCCTATATTCCAGATCCCGTGTTTTTGAAAAAAAAAATACTGAAGATTATTTGCATTTCGTCTTGCAGATGTAAAGTGTGTCCGCTGACGTTCTTCTCCAAGTCAGACATGCAGATACACTCCAAGTCCCACACGGAAGCAAAGCCTCACAAGTGCCCTCACTGCACCAAGTCCTTCGCCAACGCGTCCTACCTGTCCCAACACCTGCGCATTCACCTGGGAGTGAAGCCGTATCACTGCTCCTACTGCGAGAAGTCCTTCCGCCAGCTCTCACACTTACAGCAGCACACCAGGTAACTCTTCAGCCTCAGCTTGTGCACGTGTTTGATTTGAAGAGCTCCGACTGACTCAATGACCTTCAAGTTTTGATATTTGTGACCCTGGACCACAAAACCAGTCATAAGGTTAAATTTTTCGAAACTGAGATTTATACATCATCTAAAAGCTGTATAAATAAGCTTTCCATTGATGTATGATTTGCTATGACAGGACAATATTTGGTCGAGATACTATTTGAAAATCTGGAATCTGAGGGTGCAAAAAAATCTCCTATAAAAAGATAAATCTCCTTTAAAGTTGTCCAAATGAAGTTTTTAGCAATGCATATTACTAATCAAAAATGAAGTTTTTATTTATTTACGGTAGGAAATTTACAAAATATCTTCATGGAACATGATCTTTACTTAATATCCTAATGATTTTTGGCATAAAAGAAAAATCAATAATTTTGACCCATACAATGTATTTTTGGCTATTGCTACAAATATACCCCAGCGACTTAAGACTGGTTTTGTGGTCCAGGGTCACATATTATATATTACAAAATAACTGTTTTCTGTTTTAATGTTTATAAAAATGTAATTTATTGATGTGATGCAAAACTGAATTTTCAGCATCATTCTAATATGCTGATTTGCAAGAAACATGTATTATTTTTATTAATGTTGAAAACAGTTATGCTGTTTAATAGTTTTGTGGAAACAGTGATACAATTTTTTTTCCCAGGATATTTTGATGAAGAGAAAGCATTTATTTGAAAGAAATCTTTATATAAATCTTTCATTTTTAATTATATGTATACATTTTATACATCTGCAGACACTAGCTGGGGCATATTTTGATCGCACTCAAACACTTATCATTAATTCTATCATTAATTATAATATATTTCAAGCCCTTGGACTTTTGCTGGGATAGACATTTAATGATAGGACCTCATGGAACTTTATCTACAAACTTTCTCCAGAGTATTAACCATCTCAGCTAGAATAGAATAGCCTAGTAGAGATCAGTACAGGATCCTGTGAAATCATACATATCACTTTCAGATTTTCTCATTGTCACTTTCTCTTTTTCCATTACAGGTCCCAGCGAATCTAATGTCTTTCGAATGAGTGAGACCAGGGCGAATCAAACACATGGAGAGCTCATGAGCGGCTGGATGACAGGAGAGCAGAGGAATATGAAGATCGTTGGGGAAGGAGGAGAGGCCAGAGACGAATAAAAGAGCAAATGACTCGTGTTTTGTGTGCGTTGGAGCTTTCCCACTGCCATCACCCAGCCTGAACCCCACAGCAAACTCCTCGAGCACCACTGCCTTAACAAGCAGAGTGTGTGTGTGTGTGTGTGTGTGTGTGTGTGAGAAAGAGAGAGCGACGTGACGCCCCCAGCAGCAACGGTGTCCCCTCCGCTGGTTTGACCTGATTCCTTCTTCCTTTTACATTTTATTTACACTTCCTGCATCTTCCATCCAATTCCCAGCAAGTGAGGAACTTGGATTCTTCTTGGGCTCTTCTTGAAGGACTCTTCATGGACCTCTGAAGTTTGTTTACACCTTCTTTACCTTGTTTGTTGCTTGAGTTTTATGGTTGTAAACCTAATCAGCGCTCCTCCTTCATCGACCAAACACACCCAGGAAACTCTCCAGCTCTGCACAAGACGTTGATTGCGTCTTCACACACTTCAGTTAGGCTAATGCAAGCATGACACAAGATTTTCCACAAACAGGTTCAACTGCAGCAAATGGAAGTCCCTCATTTATTAAAACGCAACCAGAAAGGGCTCCGATACTCGACGAATTCCAGATGAAGAGAAACTCTTTTATCTTCTGAATGTTTCTATTCAACTTCTGCGCTCTTTTATGGATTCTCCAACCTTCTTTTTAGCTCATATCAACACAAACACACACACACAAACATGCTTGTTTTGCTTGAAGGCACCCAAGATGTTCAAAACCAGGGTGTGTAGGAAGAAAAGATTGAGAAAGGAAGAGCACATCAAGCAGGAACAACAAGATGTTTGAAGCCACTCCTTTATGGTAAGACGCGTACAGCTTCAAAACATCTGCAATAAGCACACCGGTTTACACAGGTTCAGTCAAACAGTAAAAGAATGGTTTGTTTTCGCTTTTTGAGTTGTCTATGAGGACACACCTACATAAACACACTTTTCAAGCTGTGAATGTTAGTGGGCGCAGACGTCAGTTGGTTTACATCCTCAAACTTGTATTTAGTCCCATTATATTTAGTTTTTTTTCCCCTACCAGTGGTTTTCCAATGGAATGGTGGGAATCGGAGCAGGAGATAAGGCACTGCTTGTGTTTTCTCTGCATCAATGTGGTTTTATTTTATCATTTTATTTCAGTATTACTGGGATAGTTGCACATGTCTATTTTAATTGTCTGTTACATTAACATGTTATGTCTGATTTTGTCATTTTCATTTTGAAAGTAACGCCACCTCGACTTGGCTTTAGTGGGATGTTTTCTTCTCGTTGAGCCATAAAGGTTATCGTTTGCTCATTTAGAGAACAGCTTTATCAGTTTCTATTGGGAACAAGAGATGTTAGTTCTGAGCTTAACCGACAGCGTTCTGAGGCGTAACGGAGCAGGAGGCCTTATCCCGCCAGACGTTCGATTAGATTGGTCCGTCTTTATCTTTCGATTTCACTAGATCCCCCTGTTCTTCTGTATTTTTCCAGGCTCAGCTCTACTGTTTCCAGTCGTGCGGAATGTCAAAGTCGTTTTTCAAATGGGAAGATCTTGGGTAATAAAGGACATGAATCCAACTTTGCTTGGATGATGATTGCAAGAAACTTCTTCCAGAGTGTCGAGGTGCTGTGGCGTTTTTGTTTGACCGACAATAATAAATTGAATTGACATGAATAAACGGTAATGGAGGAGTTGGCAACTGGTTTACACTCGGCCTGACTTCAATAACAAGTTATCACCATTTGCTTTGTGGTGTTTTTGTGTGGGATTTGAGTGGAGATGATTGGATGCTGAGGTAGAGGATGGGAAACTGGCCATCTTGCATTGCTTGTCTTCTTAAAACAATATTTTGGAAAGGTATCTTTAATCTAAAAGGGAGGATTTTATAGGAAATGGGGCGTCCATATTGAGACATTTGAGAAATGCTGGTTGTGACAGGTTAGCTGATCTGGGGTAGTTTTTGTTTGTATTCTTCTGAGCCTTTAATATCAGGTATTAGCACTTTGGGTTGTAAAAAAAGCTATCTGAAGCTCTGCCACATAAAAGATGAGGGGGGAAAAAACGCTATGGGAGTCAATCAGCAAAATGAGACACTCGAAAAACACTGTCGACAAAGTGTTTACATGATAAATGAACGTGAATGTTATTTTGGTTCAAGCTGTGAAAGTCCCGTGAGGCTGGATCGTCATTTTTAAACTGCTGTGAAAGCACAGGCAGAGAAGTTTCAGAAGGTCTTGACCAACCACATGAACTTGGCACCAAGAATTAAAGGAGAAAGTTGTTGAAATGGGAATTTTTCTTAATAAACGTAGGGGAACATCACGCCAGGCATTTTACTGAAATGAGTTATGCATCTTGTCAAGTCTCCAGCCTTTTCCATCAGAGACTTGAACCAAAGTAAGTTATGATACTGTTGGTTCTGTGGCATTTTCTAGGTTTATTTCTCTAAAACGTTCGGATGAGGGTTGACGTTATGGAATAGTAAGAGCAAGAAACTGTGTATGGTTAATAAATGGAGACAGAAGAACGGTGGGAAATGTGATTAAGCTGCCTCTGTTATCTAATGCATTTTTGGACCTTTTTGGATTGTTTTTGTTCCAGTTGTTTATTATTTCACACTACCTCTCTCTCTCTCTCTCTCTCTCTCTTTGTGAACAATAATGAAATAGCGGTGATGAATGAAATTGTCCATGATGCATTTTTTTTCCCTTAACTACAGTAATGATAAATGTTATTTTTGTTGTTGCTGGTTTGTCTTTTTTCCTTTACAGTTAATGTGTTATGTTCAGTCTTTTCAATGAGATTTTCTACATCTACAACATACTTTGTATTATTCGGTTTCACTGTCTTTATATGTACAGTGCATATGATATCATACTCAGACACACATGATATTGACAGATGGACTTCTCATCTTCTCTGCCGCTTTCTTTAGCTGTTTGAACTTCACCGCATCACTTGTTTTATGTGGTGGTGTATTACAACGGAATGATACAGATTTGTAATGAGTTGTTTAAGAAATGAATTTGTATGTGTGTGCGTGCGCATCTCACTCTGTGCCATCCTGCGTCACCTGCTCCCACCCACCTTATAACCTCCCTGTCTGACCCCACGCCGGCTGGGACCCATGACCCAGGGTAGCGCTATGACCTTTGAACTGAGAGATGTGCTCCTGGGTTCCAGACAGGACAAAACTAATAAACACTTTTGGTTGTATGTTTTTTAATCCAGTGGTCCCCGTGTCTTCTTTTGGCTGAGGATGTGGCTTTGTTCGGAATTGCATATGAATGTAATTACAGCAAGGCATCCGCAAAGAAATCATCATGACTTTTAATATCTCTTTGATCAGAGTTTTTGGTTTTTATTTTTTCTAATTAAGTATGAAACACTGAGGTCATGTGACATGTGTACCATATTACTAATATGTACTGTATACAATATAAGCAGTGTATATACTACAAGCAGTATGCTTTATTTGATTCTGAACATCATCTGTGTGTGCTTGCACACCTAAGCTAGTGGTACAACTTTGTAGTCTCTACTGTTAAAGTAAAATAAGTGATGTGCTGCTCCACTTTTAAATGTGTGATCCTTTGTCTTTCAGTGGGTATTTTTAGCTGCATTTACAGTGTACAGCAAACTACTGCTCAAGGAATATACATATGGAGGACAGAATGTTTTTGAAATCCTTTGTTGAGAAAAAGCCAAAGAAATCATCATGACTTTTAATATCTCTTTGATCAGAGTTTTTGGTTTTTATTTTTTCTAATTAAGTATGAAACACTGAGGTCATGTGACAGCAATGTACCATATTACTAATATGTACTGTATACAATATAAGCAGTGTATATACTACAAGCAGTATGCTATATTTGATTCTGAACATCATCTGTGTGTGCTTGCACACCTAAGCTAGTGGTACAACTTTGTAGTCTCTACTGTTAAAGTAAAATAAGTGATGTGCTGCTCCACTTTTAAATGTGTGATCCTTTGTCTTTCAGTGGGTATTTTTAGCTGCATTTACAGTGTACAGCAAACTACTGCTCAAGGAATATACATATGGAGGACAGAATGTTTTTGAAATCCTTTGTTGAGAAAAAGCTGCATTTTACACAAAAAGGGCTTCACTAGATAGGTTTTGTTTTGCAGTAAACACTACAGGTTTTTTTTTTTTTTTGTAGAACACAAGGAGTTTTGCTACAATTCCCCAGGCTAATGCTAGGGCAGAGGGTGGTGAATACAGCGGACAACACAGTCACAGAGTCTTGTAAAGTCATAAGAGTTTTTTGTGAGGAATCGACAAATTAGTCATTAACTAAAAATCTTTTTTTTTTTTTTAAAGGGGTCATATGATGCTGCTAAAAACATTATTTTGTGTATTTGGTTTAATGAAATGTGTTTATGCGGTTTAAGGTTCTAAAAACACATTATTTTCCACATACTGTACATTATTGTTATGTTCTGGCTTTCAATTCAGTTGTGTTGCATTTCAGACAATTAGGCAGGAAGAAAGAAAGGAATGAAGGTTTGGAAGAGCATGACTCACAAGGATAAGTATTGATGACAGGTTTTTCGTTTTTGGATAAAGAAGGGTTAGTGATAGTTCATGCAAAAATGAAATTCCTGTCATCATTTACTAACTCTCAATTTGTTCCAAACCTGTATGAACTTCTTTCTTCTGCTAAACACAAAATATATTTTTGAATAATGTTGGGTATCCAAACAGTTGCTGGTAGCCATTGATTTACATTGTATTTATTCTCTACTATGTATGTCAATGGCTATTGCCCACATTCTTCAAAAACAACAACAACAAAAAAAACTATTTTTTGTGTTCAACAGAGGAGCTTTGGAATGGCGTTTGGGTGAGTAAATGATGATAAAATTGTCATATTTTGGGTAAATTATGCCTTTAAAGGGGTAGTTTAACCAAAAAATTTAATCCTACAATGTACTTACCCTCATGTCCTTCAAGATATTTTGAAAATATCAACATATTTATAAAAAAAATGTATCAAGATCTGTTTTTTTCTTCTTTATGTAATGGAAGTCAATGAAAACCAAAACTGGTTGGTAACGGTTACTTTGGAAATGTAATCGGTTACAAATTACAAGTTACCCTGTTTAATTATCTCAATTACTTTATTAGATTACTTATAAATTTCTAACAAAAGTTTTCAACTGTTAATCATTTAGAAACATTTAAAGCAGACATGTTTAACCTTACAGTATTACTCAACACTGATTACTGTCCTTGTTGCAGTGTAATTATACTTTTAAGTATGGAGTAATATTAATTAACTAGATGTACTTACTATATGGTTAGGGTTAGGCTACTTGCATGTAATTATGCAGAATTTTTATTACAATAGTAAGTACATGTAACGTGTAACAAGGACGCCTTAAAATAAAGTGTTACCTTTTTTTCTCAGTAGCCTAACTGTAACAGATTGCAGTTACATTTATTTTGTAATTAAATTGCGTAATACAGTTAGGCTACATGTAGCTAACAAAACTGGTTACCAGAATCTGAAATATCTTTGGTGTTCCGCAGAAAGTCGTACAGGTTTGGAACGACATGAGGGTGAGTAGAATTTACATTTTCGGCGAACTGAAAGTTCCCCATCCTCATAATCGTGCCACGACACAGAATGTAAAGAATGTTATGGATCGATGTTATTAGTATGGACGTTTAGTCACAGAGAATAATGGAGCTCTAGACGAGTACAGTGTGATACTTCCCCCTGCTGTTCACCAGCGTTAAGAGACATGTGTATGTAACTATATGTATAGGCTACTTTATAATATATAAAATGATCTAATGTTTTATATATAAAATCTATGCCATACCAACTATTCTGTGCATTGTGTTAAATATGTATATGCTTATAGTATAAAAATTGTATTGCGTTTATTCGAAATTTGTGACATTTGAAACATCTACCGGAATTCTTACTGGGGAAAAACGTCTCACGATGCCGATAGTTTTGTAATTGGCATTATTTTTTAATTCTCCTATATGCCCCACACACGCGGAGGGTTTGCGTGCGTTTGAGAGTGAGTGAGTGAGTGTGTGTGTGTGTGTGTTTGTGTTCACACAGTCAGTCAGGATCAGGAAGAGCCACAGAGACTCAAGACACACAAACACAGCCAGCAGCAGTAATGAATGGAGACCCACAAGCGGCTGGATATTGACGATAAACGTACCGGTATGTCGAACGCGTTGGGGCTTTTCTGTTGAAATGTTTCGTTAGTAGCGCAAGGGTGAGTCGACGCCTTTAAATGTCACGGTTTCACTGTTAGCCGTGCGGATATGCTGTGACTAAAAACTACGACTTCAACTCACTAACAGCAACTGCAGACACTCATATATAGAGGTACACCTACGGTGAGCTCAGAACTGTGTCGTTGGATTCTATCTGTGGTTATTTTATCGCCATAATTTGAAGAAAACGAGGGGAATTATGAGCTAGCTGGCTAACCGTCGTTAGCACTCTCGCTTATAAAATACATAGAATGGCGTGAGAGCTTAATTTGACGCACTTTCACTGTTCGTTTTTAGTTGTTAAATGAATAAATTTTATGTCAACCGGTTTCTTATGTTTGTGTAAATATAATAAAAGTCAGTATTAGGTGTGTTTAAACGTTTGACAGCAGCGGTTCAGTCAGTCCAGCGGCGCCTTACTGACCGTCTTAAATGTAAAAGCTGGTCTTTTTGCATGTATAACTTTGCACTTGAACCTGTTTGTGTAGTAGGTGTGATAAATGTGTGTTAGCGTTTAGCTGGAGTTCATATGAATGGCTGATTGTGTATCATTAGTGCCTGCGTGGCCAGGATATGCTGCAGGCGGTCCACCCAGTCTCATGATGAATGTACATTTGCTCACCTGCATGTGTCTGATCTGATTAGGAGAGACATGTCTTCAGACCGATCACTTGACTAAAGACCGAATATCTGCAGAGATCTGGGCTGGTGTGTGAATCAGAGCTTTTTGCATGGATAATACACATTTCGTGTGTGACTGCTCTTCTCTGTTAGATGTTCATGTGTGAATATTTCCAGAGTTTGCGAGATGGGTGTTGTCAAGAAGACCACTGTGCTCCTCATGGGAGATGGGAGATCTCTGGAGTCCTGTGCTTTTAGACTGTAGTCTGACCACTGGATTGACCTTCAGGTTTCTCAGAAGCGCAAATCATCATAGTTTGGTGAACGGAAGCTACAGCGGATATCATTTCTACATTCAATTTACTCCAATAGCTCCAAAAGAAAAGGAAAAAAACAAAAAACAAGATCGTGTTTCTATGACTTTCTAAAAGAGGAAAAATCTGAGGGAGATTGATTACAGTTGTTAGAAAAGAGAAGGATTTTGCTGTCACTCCCTCAGGCGTTGTATTAGAAACACTCACGCAGCAGTGTTAACTAGTTTACTGCAATTTAATGCCAGTATAGTATTATAAATGTGCATTATTAAAAAAATAATAATAAATAAATAAAATGTGGAGCTGTAGGGACACGTCATCACATTCTGCAGAAAGGATCCATAAAAAAAATAAAATAAATGTGTGTGTGTGTGTATTAGAGCCTGACCGATATAGCGTTTTGCCGATTTTATCGGCCGATATGAGTCTGTCGCAGATATATCGTATCTGCGAATATGCCACTGATATGAACATTTTTTACAGAACATAAAACGCAAGATAAAATGGTGTAATTACGTAGTTTGTCCAGCAGAGCGCGCTCCATTGTTTGCTACTGGCGACCTGGATGAAACGCTTTAAAGGAACACTCCACTATTTTTGAAAATAGGCTCATTTTCCAACTCCCCTAGAGTTAAACAGTTGAGTTTTACCGTTTTCGAATCCATTCAGCCGATCTCCGGGTCTGGCGGTAGCACTTTTAGCTGTAGCTTAGCATAGATCATTGAATCTGATTAGACCGTTAGCATCTCGCTCAAAAATGACCAAAGAGTTTCGATATTTTTCCCTATTCAAAACTTGACTCTTCTGTAGTTACAAGTGTACTAAGACTGACGGAAAATGAAAAGTTGCGATTTTCTAGGAGTTTGTTTAACTCTAGGGGAGTTGGAAAATTAACCTATTTTCAAAAATAGTGGAGTGTTCCTTTAAAGCTTAAGTGTATGGGATACCATTGAAACTTTGAACGGCCATATCTTCGTAACAGCGCGGCGGATCTGCACCAAATTCGAGGGATCCCTTCAGCTCAAGGAACCCTCTCGAACGCCGAATCGAGTGTGCGTCTCGAGGCCCCCTTTTGAATGAGACCACCCCCGCCATCGATAGCCCACGGGGTCCGGGAGTTATGAGCGGTTAAATTTGCGGTCGGGCGCCGACCGATCTGGCGATCCCGGGGGGCTACCGATGAGCGGAGGGTGGCGTTCGAGAGGGCTCCTCGAGCTGAAGGGATCCCCCGAATTTGGTGGAGATCCGCCGCCGCGTTAGCGAGATAGTGACACCAGCCAACACTTTCACTTCAGTAAAGGAGGTCTCTTGTTCAGGCAGCAGCATTCAAGCGTTGGCTTATTCGACCGTAAGTGCCCTGCGAAGTGGACTTCACATGAAATTCCGCCATGATTCCAGTTCCAAGGGAACATACATGTTACATTCAAAGGGCATTAAAGTGCGCGAGACGTGAATTTATATTTACCGTAAGTGCCCTGCGAAGTGGACTTCACATGATGTTCCGCCATGATTCCGGTTCCAAGGGAACGTACACGTTACATTCAAAGGGCATTAAAGTGCGCGAGACGTGAATTTAAATTGTATTTATTTACAGAGGTATATTATGTCACACTTCTTTAGTAAGTTTCGTCTGTGTGTGAAGACAGTATCGCAAATCCGTGAATGAATGTTCCGAAGTGAAATAAACTTCAATTAAATAAAGTTGAATGGAATTTAATTGAAATAAAGTTGAATAAACTGCAACTTTACTGTTAAGTGCACTAATGTCAGACTCATTTTGGATGATAAAGTTTGTTAAATTGTTAAATGCCCTGCCTCCATTACATATCATCTTTGTCACGTCATTATAAGTGTTTGATCACCACATTTGAGTGATCATTGCAAAAAATGTGTTTATGTATATATATTCTGTTTATGTATATACTGTATTCTATATATAGTACCAGTCAAATGTTTGGACACACGAATGGGAAAGTGTCCAAACTTTTGACTGGTACTGTACTATAATATACACAAAGAATATCGGCTGATATATCGATATCGACCTTTTTACTCCCTAATATCGGTATCGACCCCAAAAAACCCATATCGGTTGGGCTCTAATATATATAACATTTTACTTATTTATCAAGCAATATCACAACATCGGTTACATAAACAGCTGTTCAAATTTTGGGATTCAGTACTTTTTAAGAAATATTTTATTCAGCAAGGAATGTATAATTGACCAAAAAAAAAAGAAGAAATAAAATAACAGTTAACTTTTTAGTGTTACAAAATTTCTATTGAAATGAAATGCTGTTTTTTTAGCATTTTGTGTTTATCGAGCAATCTTTAATCTCTGTGTCACGGTTTCCATAAAAACAAGCAACACCACTGATTTCAGCTT
This sequence comes from Sinocyclocheilus rhinocerous, assembly GCF_001515625.1. Lineage (NCBI taxonomy): Eukaryota > Metazoa > Chordata > Actinopteri > Cypriniformes > Cyprinidae > Sinocyclocheilus > Sinocyclocheilus rhinocerous. The sequence goes on from NW_015651483.1 coordinate 391,486, forward strand.
TGATAATAATAATTAAAATTTAGAATAAGAATTTCTTGGGTAGAAAATCATCAAATAATTATTTGTGAAGGATCATGTGACACTGAAGACTGGAGTAATGATACTGAAAATTCAGCTTTGCATCACAGGAATAAATTGCATTGTAAAATACAGTCATGGCCAAAAGTTTTAGCAGTGACATAAATTTTGTGTTTTGCAAAGTTTGCTGCTTAAGCTGCTGTGGTGTTCATTCACATTGTTTCTAGATTATTGTGTAGAGTGATCAGATGCATTTTAAATAATTGCTAAAAGCTTCATTGGCCAAAAAAAATCAACTTTTCACAAAAAAAACAAACAAATTTCACTGTTTTTTGATCCTGATACAAAGGGCCTGTTTACACCTGGTCATTTCATGCGTTTCCGCTGATCGGATATCTATCGGATTGGTAAAAAGTTTCCATTTACACTTGGCCACATAAATGTGTCGACTCGTCGCAAAACGGATTTAAATCCAATCTTTAATTCCCACGCTATATTTAAATTTAACGGAGTTCACGTCAACGAAATCAAAAGATAAGCGCTGCATTTTATTAATTATCAGCTCATTTCAAGATCAAAGACCGCAATAGGAGAGCGCGCGGCATCAGCACTGGAAAGATAAGTTTGTCTTACTACTTTTAATGAAGATGATTGTGTGTTGACTGTCTGTGTCTTACTTTGTTTCATTCGCGGTAGTTTGAGCGTCGGCTTGCTGAAGAGATACTCAGCTAATCGTCCGCGGCGATGCGGGTTGCATTAGCGCAGTCATATCTGACTATAATGTCATATAGCCTATAACACGCTCTCACACGTTTATTATTTTAACATTTTGGGAGGAGTAAAATTTACATATGTGGTTTCAACAACCAGATACATTTACACTGGTCCAGTTTCGTCTGGAATGCGGCCCAGGCCTCCTGATTTATATCCGTCTCGAATGCGTTTCGGAGGGCATTTACACCTGGTCTTTTCACGATCGGATAGCTATCCGATCAGACAAAACGCATGAAGTGACCAGGTGTAAACAGCCCCAAAATAACCAGCTAACATTAATTGGATAATCATATCAGCACCACATGAAAGCGTGAATGAGTACTAGTCAGGTGAAATCACTATCATACTAATTAGATTGTAAGAGCAGACTGAAACACTTCCAATCATTGTGTTCTTGTTAGCAATGGTTACCTCACATGCAAGGAAATTACTACAAAGAATATTGAACCTGAAAGAACCATTTACCGGATCATCAAGAACTTCAAGGAGAGAGGTTTGACTGCAGTGAAGAAGTCTTCAGGACGTCCCAGAGTGTCCAGCAAGCGCCAGGACCGTCTCCTCCTGAGGAATCAGCTATGGAATCATGTCACCATCAGTGCAGAGCTTGCTCAGGAATGGCAGCAGGTTGGTGTGAGAGCATCTGCACGCACAGTGAGGCCAAGACTTTTGGACAACGGCCTGGTGTCAAGAAGGGCAGCAAAGAAGCCACTTCTCTCCAAGAAAAACATCAAGGACAGATTTTCTCTGCCATCCGACTGTTTAGGACATCTGGAAAATCAATTGTTCGGAGAAGAAAAGGTGAATGCTGTGAATGCTACTGTGACGTGCCAACAGTGAAGCATCCTGAGACCATCCATGTGTGGGGTTGCTTTTCAACCAAGGGAGTGGGCTCTCTCATAATTCTGCCCAAAAACACTGCCATGAATAAAGAATGGTATCAAAACGTCCTGCAAGAGCGACT
>NW_015651483.1:396376-397006 GCF_001515625.1 Sinocyclocheilus rhinocerous
CCTCCAAAGAAACACGTGCAGCCATCATCGCTTTGCAAAATGGCCTCACGTGCAAGGAAATTGCTACAAAGAATATTTCACCTGAAATAACCATTTACCGGATCATCAAGAACTTCAAGGAGAGAGGTTCGAGTGTCCAGTAAGCGCCAGGACCGTCTCCTCCTGAGGAATCAGCTATGGAATCATGTCACCATCAGTGCAGAGCTTGCTCAGGAATGGCAGCAGGTTGGTGTGAGAGCATCTGCATGCACAGTGAGGCCAAGACTTTTGGACAATGGCCTGGTGTCAAGAAGGGCAGCAAAGAAACCACTTCTCTCCAAGAAAAACGTCAAGGACAGACTGAAATTCTGCAGGAGGTACAAGGATTGGACAGCACAAGACTGGTGCAAAGTTATTTTCTCTGATGAAGCTCCCATCCGACTGTTTAGGACATCTGGAAAATCAATTGTTCGGAGAAGAAAAGGTGAATGCTACCATGAGTCCTGTGACGTGCCAACAGTGAAGCATCCTGAGACCATCCATGTGTGGGGTTGCTTTTCAACCAAGGGAGTGGGCTCTCTCATAATTCTACCCAAAAACACTGCAATGAATAAAGAATGGTATCAAAATGTCCTGCAAGAGCGACTTCTT
>NW_015651483.1:397134-405554 GCF_001515625.1 Sinocyclocheilus rhinocerous
CCATGCATTTTCCAGCATGATGGAGCACCATGTCATAAAGCAAGAGTGATAAAGAAGTGGCTCGAAGATCATTACATTGAAATTTTGGATCCGTGGCCAGGCAACTCCCCGGAGCTCAATCCCATAGTACCTGTGGTCAGTCCTCAAAAGGTGAGTGGACAAGCAGAAGCCCACTAATTGTGATCAACTCCGAGAACTAATAAGGCAAGAATTTATCACCATCAGTCAGGATTTGGCCCAGAATCTAATATCCAGAATTGCAGAGGTTATGAAGAACAAAGGTCAACACTGTAAATATTGACTCATTATATTTTGCCAATAAAAGCCTTTCAATGTATTTTGTGGATGTCTGCCAAAAGTCTTCCTTTATTCCGTTGTCATGAGTGGGCTCATCCCACATACTAGATATAAGAGAGCAGAGCACAGTAGTAAACGTGTATGTGTGTTTAGTAGAAGTCTTTGGAGTGGCAGCGCTCTCAGGCCCAGATAAGCCCCAGGCTGAGATCAGGAAGTGCTGAGAGAGTGCTGGGCTGTGTTTGCCAGGGCTCAGCGCTGCAGTCTGTTTGAGCCGAGATTCTGCTGCTTCTGCTTGGGCGGGCGGCTCTTTCACTTTAATGTAAATCCTGAGATCCGTCAGGAATGTTGCATGTGTTTGAGGCTGTGCATATTGATTGCTGGCATTTGTTGAGTTTTTCCTTTTGTGTGCAGTGGAGCTAAAGGTTTTGAAGTTTTCTATCTCTGGGTGTATGTTAGAATAAATCTTTAATTTATACTGAAAGGTAATTTATGGCCTCTGTTTGTTGTTATAAGATAGAGTGTTAGTCTAAGATGTCCTTGAATGTGAGCCATTTAGAGTAAAATTAATCACAGTACTGTAGTATAAAAAATTTTTTTTAGCAAGTATGCATTAAATTGTGACAGTAAAGACATTATTACAAAAAATATATAAATCATCTCAAAATTCAGCTTTGCCATCACAGGAATAAATTGTATTTTAAAGTACATTAAAATTTAAAAGTTATTTTAAATGTCACTGCCAAAACTTTTGAATAGGAAACAGTTGTTTGAAATTGTAATAATTTTACAATATTACTTTTACTGTATATTTGATCAAATAAATGCAGCCTTGGCGAGGAAAAGAGACCAAGATTTGAACGCTCAGCTTTCACCTCTTTCTTCTCACATACTCTGGTTCAGAACGCCAGTGAAATGTTCAGTTGGACTAAATAACGGCACTCTTGGAATACCGCTTGACCAAACCAATTCGAGAAGCCTAACTGCAATAATAGCTGGAAATTATACAGCTATAATAAAACTCCATGACGGATAACTTGACCTTGGTGACGTATTTAAATAAACAGAATTCACAACAACAACATTCAGTGCATCACACAAAACCCATTTATATGTTTGCAATGCATAAAAGTGCATGCACATAATAAACAAATGTAAGATTTAGTGGCCTGAAACTCTCAAACTGACTCCATAACAATATCTGCAAGTATGCATTAAATTGTGACAGTAAAGACATTATTACAAAAAATATATAAATCATCTCAAAATTCAGCTTTGCCATCACAGGAATAAATTGTATTTTAAAGTACATTAAAATTTAAAAGTTATTTTAAATAATATTAATAATAATATTTAATATTATTACTATTAAAGTTATTAACTATATTTTTTATCAAATTAATTTATAGATTAGAAAAAACAAACAAAATAGATCTTAAATGTGTCAAGTTCTTAAATAAAGCATAAATATTGTTTTTGGGAAGTCTCACCACATGACATTATTTGTAATATTTTCAAATATTAATAATCTGTCAAACTGTTTTATTAGAATATTTTTTTCTTAAGATTATGCATATTTATTTGCATATGTGTGTTTAATACGGGGTTTCTTTTTAAGAATCTCATTCTTTTAATGCGTTTTCTTTATTATCATATCAGGACAGCTTTATCACCCTGATGTTTTTGAATTATTTCCCCCACAAAAAATATCAAAAGGAAATTTGAATCCAGATGTTAAAGGGGTGGTTGACTGGGTTTTTTCTAGGCTTGATTGTGTTTATGGGGTGCAGTCTAACATGTGTTCATGCTTCGTTTTTTAAAAAACGCATTATTTTTCACATAATTTACCTTTATTCCACACCGATCTGTCCCTTCTCTAACAAACTTTAAAAGACAATATCTCCGTTGGCATTGAACTTTCAGCGCTGCAACTTTGCAGATATTGTTTATGCTCAAACAGCAACATTACACACTAACTAACTTAAAAAAGTGAAATCGTAATCAACCACCCCTTTAAAAAATGCTCATCTTAGAAGAGGTGTATTCAAATCATTGTATGCATTTTTTATGTGTTTTTGAATAAACAAACAGATCTAGAATGCTTTCACCCACCTGGAATTATTGATGTGCCAGAAGCTTTGTATTCTTATTGTCTTTTGTTTTACTTTAGGGAGTTCAAGTTTGTGCCACAGAAACCAGACTTGCCCAGACAGTAGCAGACCAGACACACCTGAGCCGCCCCACCCTCCACACGACACCAGGCTGGACTCCAAATCATATATTAGGAGGATTTGAGTTGGCGTGTGTGAGAGAGATTGCCACGTTAAACACAAGCGGCACGAACACAGACACAACCAGGAGCGTCTTGTATAACTGAGGAAGCTCCCCTGCATCAGTGAGTGCTCTTATGTGAAGTGCTCTGATTTTATTCTACGCCTGTCAGCGTCATGTCTGTCTGTGTTGACTCACGGCAGTCATACAGAACAATATAAATGGTAGATCTGTTCTGAGTCAAAAATTGTGCTTTAAAGGAATAGTTCACCCCAAAATTTACTCTCAGCCCATCCAAGATATAGATGAGTTTGTTTCTTCACTGAAATTTAGCATTACATCACTTTGCTCACCAATGGATCCTCTGCAGTGAATGGGTGCCGTCAGAATGAGAGTCCAAACAGCTGATAAAAACATCACAATAATCCACATGACTCCAGTTTAGCAGCTAATGTCCTGTGTATTGAAAAGCTGCATGTTTGTAAGAAACAAATCCATCATTAAGACATTTTAACATTAAACCATCGCTTCTGGACAAAATATGAGTCTGTAATCCATAATTACACTTCCTCCAGTTAAAAAGTTCATCCCCAGTTGTTCACTCTCATCAACATCCATAGACATATTTGATTATAACTATTTTGGACTGTTTTCACTTATAAATGGTGCTTGATCTGTGCATATTTCTCTACTGATTCAGACAAGGTGACTTTTTTTTACTGGAGAAAACAATATAATGGACACAGGAAGCATTTATTTAAGTATTGTAGCCTGAAGCAACCGTTAAAAGTATATTGATGGTTTTGTTTATTACAAAAACACAGCTTTTTATTTCACAAGACATAAATTAATGATGACTGGATTGGTGTGGATTATTGTGATGTTTTTATCAGCTGTTTGGATTCTGACGGCACCCATTCACTGCAGAGGATCCATTGGTGAGCAAGTAATATAATGGTAAATTTCTCCAAATCTGTTCTGATGAAGAAACAAACTCATCTACATGTTGCATGGCCTGAGAAGTAAATTTCCAACAAGTTTTCATCTATTCCTTTAAAATGACAACCACTCTCTCTTCTCACAGGGAGTGTCGTCTGCCCTCACTCTTTAACATTCTGGTGGTTCGAGTCGTTCCTGTCCTGCCTGACCGGTGGTGGTGTTGGTCAGACAGCGGGCAGTGCCATGCCCCAGGCGTAAGTGCACGTCTCCTGGCAGACTCAGGCGTGGTGGGCCGCCGGTGGGCGTCTGGCTGCAGGAGGTGATGAAGCTGAAGCAGCGTGTGGTGGTGCTGTGTGCTGTGCTCTTTCTCCTCGGCCTGGCCAAGGTGTTCTTGCTGGATGGAGGGGAGGGATCGGCCGCCAGCCGCCGCGACCTGCGGGCCTTCCGTACGATGGAGGCCAGCCTGGCCCTGGCCAAGGGAGCTCGCCTCACGCACACCCTGCAGTCGCCCTGGGAAGTGGCCGCACAGTGGGTTGGTCCTCGGGAGGTGTACCCGGACGAAACGCCCGAGCTATCCGCTGTGCTGAACGCCCTGGCCACCGCTCGCGTGGAGAGGGCCGACGTGGGCTATAAAGGCACCCAGCTGAAAGCCCTCCTAGTGCTCGACGGAGGACAGAAAGTGGTATTCAAACCCAAGAGGTAAGGAGAGGGATGATTAAGATGGGGAACGAAAGAGAGAGAAAGTAATGAGAATGTGAATGAGGTTAAAATGAAAAGAGTTAGTGATTTAGAAAGAGGGAGAGTGAGGGGAAGAGTGAGTGAGTGAATTAGAGAACGAAAAAGCCGGTGACTAAAATAGAAAAAGAAATGAATGAATAAGAGATGTAATAATAATCATTTTTATTTTTACAGTGCCTTTTAGAGACCTGAGTGTGCATAACGATGTGGAACAAAAAAAAGGGCATAACAATAGTAATAACAAAACAATAATACAAAGAGGAAGCAATTCAAAATGTGACAAACTATTCAAAACAAATGCCAGCCTTGGTTTAGGAGCAGTGGAGCTGAAGGAAAATCTTAAAGGACTTTTCTCGAATGTTCTTAATGTTTTCGATTTGTCTGGTTTAGGATATTGGTAATGAGGTTCAGTTTGTTAACATTAGTTAAAAGCATTTGGTATCATGAACTAACAATGAAAAAAAAAAGCTTTTGCAGCATTTATTAAACTAGGTTTATGTATTTTCTACATATACACTGCTTTTTTAATGATCAAAAATGCAGTAAAACAATAACATTGTGAAGTATTATTGCAATTTAAAATAACTGTTTTCTATTTTAGTTTATTTTAAAATAAACTATTACTGTGATAGCAAAGCTGAATTTTCAGCATCATTAATCCAGTCTTCAGTGTCACATGATCCTTCAGAAATCATTCTGATATGCTTATTTGCTGCTTAAGAAACATTTCTTATCAAAGTTGAAAGCAGTTGTGCTGATTAATATTTTTGTGGAAACTGTGATGCTTAAAATAGAAATCATTTGTAACATTATAAATATCTTTGCAGATCAATTTAATGAATCCGTGCTGTAACTTGCCAAACAAATATATATTTTTTTACATTTCAAGTTGTTACCTAACATTAAATTATTAGTTAATGCACACAAACATTAATTAAAATAAACCTGTATATTTTTTTTTTATGAATTAACATTAACCTATATCAAGAAATGTTGTAAAATATATTTGTTTAAAGGGATAGTTCACCCAAAAATGAAAATTGTGTCATTAATTACTCTCATGTCGTTCCACACACCTTCGTTCATCTTCGGAACACAAATTAAGATATTTTTTATAAAATCCGAGAGCTTTCTGCCCCTCCATAGACAGCAACACAACTACCATGTTCAAAGCCCAGAAAGGTAGTAAGGACATCGTTAAAATAGTCCATGCGACATCAATACTTTTATGAAGATACGAGAATACTTTTTGTGTGCAAAGAAAATAAAATAACGACTTCATTTGGTAATTCTTCTCTTCCACATCAGCATCCGCTGCCATTATGGAGAGTACCGCGACACATGCGTGTGCATTCCTCTGCTCGTAAACAAGGCACAGCGCATCCGTGTTGTACACCAGCAGCATCACACGCATGCGTCGTGGTACTCTTGTGATCGTGCGTTGCAGACTGACATGGAAGAGAAGAATTGTTGAATAAAGTCGTTATTTTTGTTTTCGGTTGAACCACTGATGTCACATGGACTATTTTAACGATGTCCTTACTACCTTTCTGGGCCTTGAACGTGTCAGTTGTGTTGCTGTTTATGTTGGGTGAGAAAGCTCTCGGATTTTATCAAAAATATCTTTGTGTTCCGAAGATGAACAAAGGTCTTACGGGTTTGGAATGACATGAAGGTGAGTAATATTCATTTCAATTTTCATTTGTGAGTGAACTATCCCTTTAATGCGTTAGGTGTCATGAAATAATCGTGATGTTAACAAACCCTAACTGTAAAGTGTTACCAGAATATTTCAGGAATAAAATAGCTTGTGTGCACTTAGGACACAAAGCTGATCTGTCATTATTTCAGGTGAGTCCAGCTGTCTGCTCTTATCTGAGCCTATTAGAGTTATCATGGATCTACAGAGACTTTAGATAAGTGAGGAAGCTCTCCTGGTGTCCTTAATCTCTAAGGTCATTGATCAAACACACCTTATCTCTGATGACTTCACATCCAGATCCCTTTTTCAGTCCATCTGCACTGAACATTTTGCTTCCAAACATCCGAATCTCGCGTGTCACATTATATTGTGTGCCATTTTAATTGGAGTGTGGGATATCTTCCAAATAGGAGGTTCGAAAGTCAGACTTTTTGAGTGGAATGCCATGCTAGTGTCTAATGCTTGAGGTTTGCACTTTGCAATAACAAGTAAATGTGGTTTGGGTCAAGTATACTTTAAACAAGTAAAGTATAATATAGTCTTTTAGGCAGTTTTTTCTTAAAATAAGCTGCAGTGTTAGTAGTTTCAAAATGATGTGAAAGAATAAATGCACATTTAATTTGCCGTAAAAAGTGTGGCAATACACTCAATCTCAATAACATCAGTGAATTCTGTATTGAAAAATGTTATTTCAGATTTCCGAGCAGCGAACTCAGCTTGGCCACAGTATTCATGTTTTCTTTGGGTTTAATAGTCTCTTTATTATATGTGGTTTTATATAGAGAATTTTACATAAGCTACCCGACAACAGTCTATGTTGAAAAATGGGTCTTGCATTAAGTGGGCGTTGTGTGTGTTGGATACTGTCAATGTATCAGGTCTGGTTTATATTGGAAGACTCAAATAATCTTATATTTGCTCACTACATCCTGCTGTTTAAGGAACAAGGAAGCAGTGTGGGTGCATTTATGTTAAGAGTGGATTGACTAGTTAAGCTCATTACTCTAATACAGTGTCCACACTAAATGTGAAAATGCTGTGTGACACCACACAATCACAGCCAGTCAGAACATATCTGATGTTCAGTATACTGTAATTTGGACCAATGAAAATTAATTTTAGGCCTGTACACACAATGGAACACCACAGAAATTGAAACCAAGAGATCAGCAAAATCATGTCGCAGCTGGTTAAAACAAAAACTAACATTTGTGTACAAGAGAAAGCTTTAATTGCTTGCCCACTTTGCCCACTTTTTTTTTTACCTGAATTCATTAGGACATGGATGTTTTTATATTCATCTTTGTGTCATCTTTTGCTTTTCTCTCAATTACTGTTTGCCTGTCTTATGTCTTTATCTTCTTCATTGTCTTATTATTAGGTACACTAGAGATTATGTGGTTGAAGGAGAGCCGTACGCAGGGTACGATCGGCATAATGCAGAAATTGCTGCTTTCCATTTGGACAGGTAATGTGCAAACACACACAAGAGACACACACACTAGGGCAGCACGATTAGAACAAATAACTCAACAGTGCATTTCTCACTGTGGGCAGTGTTTTAGGGTGATAATTACCTTGCTTTACATTATTTTCTTAACACATTGTTAGAAAACTCAGAAGCCTCTTGGGTATCTTCAGCAGAGTTCTTTATTGAGAACGCGCTGCAGTCTTTAAAAGTCTAACTAAGACAGAGATACATTGTATTTTATAGGCATTCAGTGGGCAGTCCTTAAAGGTGTTTACCTTGCACGGCCTCAGAAGTGACCACTTAACCAAAACATCTAAAGACAATACAGGAAATCAACTCCCGACTTTGAGTTTCAGCAAACCTACTCCCCAAAGATAACAGTACCCAAATAATTTAAGCTGCACATGGCCACGAGGACTAACGACGTGTAAAAATTCACATGTCTTTAACTTTCAGTAGGAAGATCAGAGCAGATCACCAGCAGAACCCCTCACTAGAAACTATATTGAATCTAATTAGTAAACAGATGCCATTATGTTCACATTAAATGCCCAATACAATGTAGATCACCTTAGTTTTTCATACATGTTACGTCAAGATGTAGGATCTTCCGATCTTAAACAGATTCTTAAATTTGTAATCCTACAACATCATACGTCTCATATTTAATCTCAAACTCTTGATTTAAAGAAAGTCTTTCAAAAGTTAGTATACGTGTTTATTATTAGGTGAAAATTTGTTGGTGAAAGTGAATTGAGAAACAGTAATAATTTTTTTTTCAGTAATAATAAAAAGTGTTTTTTTCTTAAGATTAATTCATATTTGTAATATGTGTATGTAATGTCTTAAAATAATATATGTAACTTGTATATAGCATTATATATATATATATATATATATATATACAGTGGGTACGGAAAGTATTCAGACCCCCTTAAATTTTTCACTCTTTGTTATATTGCAGCCATTTGCTAAAATCATTTAAGTTAATTTTTTTTCCTCATT
>NW_015651483.1:405678-429323 GCF_001515625.1 Sinocyclocheilus rhinocerous
TTATTATTATTATTTTTTTTTTTTTGTATGATGGATTTTCATAGTTTAACATCAAACATCTTTGTTTGGGACAAGGGTACAGCAATAAAATCTTTAAATGAAAGATTTTTGTAGTCGTTAATGAAGACATAGCAAAGAAAATGGTACTAGATGTTTTTAATGGGACCTTCAAATAACAAATAAAAAGTTAATCTGTTAGTTTCGATAAGAATGAACCCATGGGACATTCCCAGAAGCGCTCAGTGGCGTCTTTGCATGTACACATTCAAAACATAAAAGCTGCGCTTTCAGAATTGTGCTTGTGAATTACTGCTATTTTGTACATCATTAAATCAAGTCAGCGGGAAAAAAATCTGATAATCAAATTTTGAATTAATTACACTTGGAAGCAATATGACTGGCCAAAACTAGAATGACTGTTTGCTGTCCTGTTCAGTCTGAACTTATCGAGTGTTCACAAGCATGGTGTTAGCTGCTGAGGGCCAAGAACCTTTTAGTTTTCTACATTCCTGCTGTCAACTTTGATTTTGATCGTTACCATATTACCAATGTTTTGCTTTTCACTAAAACATCTTGTCAGGCGATGTTTCTTATTTCCATGGGCTACTGTGAACTCACTTTCATGTTGCTCCAAATCCATACGCAGTTAATTTATTGTGGGACACAGGATATTGTTCACTCAGCTCTTTTCCATGCAACACAGGTTTATTGTGACCATGGCTGCTTAAGCTCCAAAAATGAGAAGAAAAACACCATTGGAGTATCATAAAAGTAGTCTTTGTGGATTGGTGCCCCATATTCCAGGTGTGAGAGACAGATTTGAAATTGAAGCCCTGTGTTATTCCACAAGAATAATGCAGGTTTAAAACAACATGAGAGTAAAGAACTGCTTTTAGTTGAACAATTCCTTTAGGCCTTAGATTGACGTCTGCGTGCATGGACATAGCTGACATGCCTGCATTTGGTTACAGTGCTAAACCTGTCCAGAAACACTTTAGAAATGTAAAATAATAATAATAATAAAACTTGGGTTTTACAGCAGCAGTAAACGTAATGATGCTTTGCAGTCTTAGGAACACATTATTTAACATATAAAAAATAGAGAAGTTATTTTAAATTGTAATAATGATTATTACTGTTTTGTTTTTGTTTTTTGGATCAAATAAATGCAACCTTTGTAAATATAAGAAATGTGTTTCAAACATTAAAATAAATCTTACTGACCCCAACATTTTGAACAGTTGTGTATTTTAAAGGCCCATCTATATTCTAGAAAATAAAATGTGTAAAATATTATCTGGGAAATTAGATAATATTAGTATATTGTTAAAACTTTAGCTGTCAATAGAATAAAGTAATTTATTAATCTAATGATTACCAGTCTTAGCAGAATAACAGTCAATAGTAATAAAGTCAAATGCTCCAAATAATTTTTTTTTCTGTAATATTTTTTTCCCTGAACATGTCTATGAATTCCCGCTGCCCACTGGTGGTCCCAGACACAAGTTCAAAAACCCCTGCTCTAATATTGATCAGTGTATGATTCATTATGTCATCGAAACACTAAACCATGCAGCGCAGAGTCCTGCACGGATCCTGTTTGGTAAATTCGCTTCTGCTCCACACCTGCAGTACTCAACAGAACACCCGACCTGTTATTTGACCCACTTGACATAAAGACTGACTGTGACCCGAACCACATCCGCATTAAATCTACTACATCACGTAAACAGAATAACTCCTGCACATTGTGACTATTATCTTACACATATAATCACAGAAATAGAGGCGACTTAATTGGCTGTTTTGCCTACAGAGCTTGAACACAAATTAGCACGAATTGAACCAATAATAACAGAAACGAGTCTTTGGGGGAAAAAAAAGTGTAATTTATTTGTTTACATTCATTTACATGTAGAGGGCGGTGGTGTTTATGACCTATACTGCCACCAGCCACCAGGGGGTGATCTAAATATTTTGGCTTCACTTTTCGGCATGAATTGAGCATAGTCTTGGCTCGGGTCTACGGTCCGCCCATGCCCATGGATTCCCCTATCGCACACGCACTGCATATGACAACGTAATATTATTAATGTAAACATTCATAACTGTATATTGATGTGTCATGAGCTTCTCAATCTCTTCTTGCAGGATCCTAGGTTTTAGAAGAGCACCCCTGGTGGTGGGGAGGTTTATGAATCTGCGTACTGAGATTAAGCCAGTAGCTACAGATCAACTGCTGAGCACTTTCCTGATGCACGGTCAGTTTCACCCTGTCATTCTTCTATTATGCTTTCTGTCTGTTGAGATGATCTCTCCCTTTTCCTTTTCTGTCACATTCTCTCATCTTCCCTCCCTAATTTGGAACCACTACTTACGTTTCCGGTACAGAAAAGACGTTTCTTGTTTGGAAAATTGTGCTGCAGTCCATATCTGCTGGTGCCATGATATTTCAGTTGTGCATAAGATACCAATGCAATTTGACAATTCACAATACCACTTTTGAGGCCATAGCAAAAACTGAAATGCTTCGCTTTGCATTAATTTATCATTATCATATTTAAGTCAAAGTACTTTTCTCTTAGCCACAGTCACAGTCATGTGTTTAAATATTGAGCCTGTATTAAATACTGTAGTATATGTGGCCAGACAAACAAAATATGGAGGAAGTCTCACACAGCCATTATGATTGTCTGCATAAAGTCTGGTCCACTTTGGAGCTTTTTCTAGCCCAAAACGGCTCACTTAGACCACCTGACCAACTTGTAAAACAACCAATCACAGCTTTGTTGGTCATTAAAACAACAATAACCTGGCACATGAAGTGGCATTATGTATAATTCTGGTTAGTGATGGAAATTTTGATTCTTTTAAGAGATTCGTTCATTTTCAGTTCGTTCACCAAAATGATTCGTTCAGATTCGTTCACTGATTCGTTCAGTGACCATTTCTTCATATTACATAAATACGCCAGCAGGTGGCGAAAAAGAGTGTCTTATGTGTTGTGTCTTAAAGGGTTAGTTCACCCAAAAATGAAAATTAGGCTGTGTTTCACTCAGCCCCGATGCATCCTAGGTGTATATGACTTTCTTCTTTCAGACGAATCCAGTCGGAGTTATATTAAAAATTGTCTTTGATCTTTCAAGCTCTATCGTTGTACTCAGCGGGTGTTGCATTCCTTCAGTTCAAATGACGTGAAATAAAAAGTCACGAACGAGATATGTACCAGTTCATTCAACTCGTTCACGAACGGCATGTACCAGTTCGGCCATTTGATTCACGAACGAGATGTAGCAGTTCATTCAACTCGTTCACGAACGACATGTACCAGTTCAGTCATTTCGTTCACGAACGAGAAGATCTCTTGATCTCGTTTAGACTCAAAAGAAACTCGGTCAGTGAAGGGCGTATTCGTTCACTACATTCAACAAATCACATGCTCCGTCACATCTCATACTCGAAGGCTATTGGCTCGAGGTTTAGTCATTCTTTGACAGGATGAAACAGTCCACAGAGCTACCCGGTTCACTGATCTGCGCATGTGCTGCCAATAGCGCCGCGCTGCTCTGGATGGAGGAATTTCAGTGAACGAGAAATATGAGACAATGGATTACGTGAACGAGAACGATTCGTTCACCTAAAAGATTCGTTCATAAAGAACGATTCGTTCACGAACGAAACATCACTAATTCTTGGTGAATAAAATAAAATCAAACGTCTTTTGAATTTGAGAGATAATAAATTTACCTGTCCCTAAAAATGAACGTTTTGCTCAGAAAAATTGTTTAATATGAACTGCATCAGTGCTCAAAGTCTCATTGCATCATATAATCAATTAGAAATATCAGTGTATGAATAAAACTCATTAAGACTGCCGACAGTTTCCACACACTCTTCCACACATTTTATTATATCCATGTATGTGTTTACAGACAGTTAATATAGAACAGTGAAATAGTTTTTACTGCATTCGAGACAGGTGACGTGTGAGCTCCACTGACAGAGTCTTCACTACTATTGGTTGTTCTCTCTCCTGAAAGTCATTTCATAGACTGTAAAAAAAAAAAAGAGAAAAGTGAAGCCAAAAAGTCCCAGGTATGGCCACTGTTAGGAATGCAAGATATTATCGGACCGATATCGGAATCGGACGATAATGGCTTTAAATGTAAATATCGGCATCAGCCCTATATGAAAAATTATGCCGATATGTCTTGCCGATAAGAGGAATAAGTTAACCCCCATGTGCTCAGGGTGTGCTAGTGATTAGATCACGTCAGCAGTGTGCTCATTCTTCAAGCAAAGTTTTGTCTGAATGATGATTAGATTCACTGTTTTGGATCGCTGCATTTAATTTGTGAAAGCACATATAGAATGACCGTTCGGTGTATGATAGAGTAAACAGTAAGCACTTTCAGCGGCAGCCTCCCCCGGTCCTAACGCCATTCAATAAGGAGTTTAATCTGTAGGGGGCGCTGTTGGCCTACTTGTAATTAAATCAAAGTAAAATAGCCTACACAAATTACATTTAGACTGTGTTTCTGATTAAATAAAGCAGTAGTTGATGTCATAAAATAATGAGTATGTTTTGATTTAAAAGTCAGAAGCTATAGCTTACATGAAAAAAATCACAAACATGACACTTGTAAATTAAATAATTTTATATATACTGATTTATTCATTATTCATTAATGTGTAATATGTTATATTTTTTAAACAAATCATAAGCTCTAAAAGATTTTCAGAGTTTTTACAACTCTTTTGCTTTAGACCATCTATAAATGTTAAATTTTTAAATAAAATATTAAGGTTAACTGCATCTTTCTGGGGAAAAAAAATGCAGCGATTGATTTATCGTTTATTTATAGTTTTTCAAAGCTTCATTGTACTGTCAAAAAACCTTCATTATTGTTTATTTAATTATAACAAATAAGTTCTTGTTAAAAACTAACCAAAATGAAAACTATTTTGCTTATAATTTCTGCACAGGAGAGACTTGGTGTTGTTTCCAAACAAAAAGAAATATATCGTATCGGCCAAAATGAGTTGAAAAATATCGGCATATCGGTAAAATCCAATATCGTGCATCCCTAGCCACTGTCATCTTGCGCTGATGTTGTCATTTGGAGCCCGAGTCTGCGTAGTAGTGATCATGAGCTGGAGCTGCGTTATCAAAGTCCTGCCCAAACTCCTGCAGACCCAATTGCAAGCACACAATCATGACGCCACACACCCTTTTTATAGCATCAAATAATGGACTAAAACCAAACTCACTAGAAAAATGAACACTTTAACATATAGCAGCGTGATAAGAACTACCAATAATGACAGAAACAGTGTTTGGGAAAAAAAAAAGTGTAATTTATTAATTTACATACGTTTACATGTAGAGGGCGGTGGGGTTTATGACCTGTACTGCCGCCAGCCACTAAATCGAAATATTTTGGCTTCACTATTCGGGACGTGTGAGGCACACTTGCTTCATTTGCATAAAGTCAAACATTTCTCAACTTTGTCATGTCGCTAGACATGCCTAAATCCTGTCACCAATAATCAGTGTCGATCCTTGTCGTTGTCATTTTGAATGGAGTTTAAGGAATTACAACCCGTTGAATGATCTTGTTCCATTTGTCAAAAATAACACACATGTGTTACGTCTGTATTGTTGAACAGTTGCATCAGTCAAACTGTATTTTTTTAGTTCAGATTGGCCTGTGCTGATCTGCAGCATAATCCATTCCATAAAAAGATTCATAACCAACTGTTTGTCCCTTTAAAACAATCTTTTCATGAAGCACAGTCCTTCCAGACATCATTTTAATAATGGTAATTGATGATAATGTCTCTCTTCTTGTAGGAAATAATACATGTTTCTATGGGAAGTGTTATTACTGCCGTGAGACTGAGCCTGCCTGTGCAGAGGGGGATGTGATGGAGGGATCGGTTACCCTGTGGCTCCCTGACGTCTGGCCCTTACAGAAACACAGACACCCATGGGGACGGACATACCGAGAGGGCAAACTCGCCAGGTATTGTAATTCTCTCTCTTTCTCACTGGTTTTCTCCCTTCGCCAGCTATTTTCATGCTTTGACTGGAATGAGTGTACAGGTACATGTTGCTTTATTTGGCATCAGTGGCTCAGCGCAGTTTCAGCCTGATAGTTTGTGGTTGGTCTGATCGTTGTGTGAGTGACTGTTGGTCAGTGGGGACTTTCGCTAAGCAATACTAACTCTTGGCCTTTGAGTTGGCTAAGGATGGGATGGTCCAGCATTCAGAATATAACTGCAGATTTTTCACACGCTGGGTGGCACAGAAACTGCTGATTAAAATTTACTTTAGCATTAAGACTGTAGGGTTTTTGGTTACAAGTTTTCCCACCTAAGACATGTTTCCTGAAATGAGGTGTAATTTTTTTCCCAAACCTACAAACACAAAACCAAAACTAACACTACTTTTGGTTTTGTGTTTATAGTTTTGAGCAAGAGAAAGTAAAAGTAATGCACAAGTGAAATAAGTTATGCAAAATGTAAAGAAAAAAAGAAAAAGGTCCTCTCAAAAGGACGCCTCTTTGGCCTGTACCTTATTAAACTCTGAACTTACCAAACTCATTAATTAGAAGTAAACATTGTTATCCTGAAAGTATAAATGTGAGCCAGGGAAATCTGTGAAATACTGTTAATTCTGGCAAGGCAGTTGGAAATATTTTCAAATTTTACACATCTGGCAAGACTCCACCTTTGTCTGGAAAAATTGATTGAATGATTTATTTATTTTTTGGTTTGATACTCCCAGGTTTGGATTGAGAAAGGGGCAAAAGGAGTGAACCCCAAAGTCCTGTTTACACCAAAAACGATAGCTATAATTATATAATTTTATTAGTCGTCCCAATTCTATTAGAATAGAGAAGTCCACACCACAGCTATAATGATAATGACACAGAGGAACAGTAACATTAGCATCACTTTCAGAACAAATTTTTTCTAGCTGATGAGAAGTACATTGACAGTCAATCAAAATCCACCCAACTTTAAAGAGCTTGAGCATTTATAGTGACAGAACACAAAAACACAAGACAAAAAATGGATGCTAATATTGTTGTCATTATAGTTAGCATTCTTGGTGTGAATGGTTCTTAAATGGATAGTTCATCCAAAAATGAAAACTAATAATTTTCTCAGTGTTGTCATGATACTGGAATTTGTAACTTCGATACGTTTACCTTGAAAAATAGGGAACAACTGCCAAAACATTAAATGTATAACATTTTTGTTATTTATGGAAAGATAAATATAACAAGGCTAGAACAACGAGGTATATTTTTACATGAATGAAAACAACTTGAGTTGGTGAAAATTGCTGGAGAAAAACTTATGGATTTGTATATGTTTACTTCAAATTTCTTCAGAGGGAAGTATTATTTTTCCTATTTTTACCCAAAATAGAGCGAAAACTCTAAATATGCCTCACAAAAGTAATATAATTTATGACGTTGCAGGAAATCCTTAATATGGACAAAGGCATCAAGCTACCACTATATCAAAACGCTTTGACTGGTTAAACATTAAGACAATAAACAAACGACTCTGACAATATGGTTTATCTTTGTTATTCTAGACATCTCAGGTATTATCATAATATTGCCTATATTCATAAAAATAAAGTTTAATTATAATGCAGTGCTAATTGACATAGCATGGATTACAGTATAGAATGCTTGAAAATATTTGGTTTCATTCTATGATAAGCCAAATCAGATCACAAAAGGAAGTTGTTTTAAACACTCAACTGATGTTAAGCGAGTTTGGAGTCAAATGTTATTAAATGTGTATTTTTTTTTAACAACTGGTATGTAAATGCTTCTTATTACGCTGCAGTGAGCGTGAACTCGCTATCATAAGAGAGAGAGAATGTGCGGCTGGTGTTATTGATACTGCAAAAAAATAGAGTATTGAAACCATTTTAGATATTTCAGTATCAATATACATTGAAAAATCTATATTTTTGACAACAATACTCCAGAATATCTATGAAACAAATTCATACAGGTTTGGAGTGTTCTGGCTGGCCTCGCTCTCTTGCTGAAATAAATGATCCCAAATATAACAAACAAATAAACGGGAAGCCAGTGCCCATTTTTATTTAAATTTGGTGTTTGGCAAGTGTTTATTTTTGACCCTGATTGAAGAGCTCTTGAAAGGTTTTGAGGGCATTTTCTTCCGTTTACTGCTAATCAATGTTGCAGAACTTTATGAAATGCATGAAACCTTTTTACATGTCATTAACCTTTTCGTCTCTATCTCTGTCACTTTACTGGAAACTTTTGGTTTTAGCAGCCATTCAATGCCCATAAGACTAGTTTGGCTATTACTAATCAGTTCATATTGTGACTGCTATTTAAAATGTAATATGAATTTTGATCTGAAGTTCTCTGAAACTCGTTCAGTTCTGCAAATACAGGTATTGAATGCATTTGTTATCCAGTTGCAGTTTGCACAAAATTTGTACTTGCACTGAACGTCCGTACAGAGTGCTGCAGGAGTGAGTTCTAAAACCTGGAAATTTTAGTTGGTGTTTAGCATTTATGGTTCCATCGTTACAAAGTCACTGGGTTTTTTTAATTGGTTTTTGGTTAAAAGCCTAAAAATAAGGTCTGTGGTTAACACAAACTCAAGATATTTTATGTTTTATTCTGTGACATAAAATACATCAGGAATACCCCACTTGTGATTTTTTTTTTTTTTTTGCTTTTAGGGGTTTTGAAAAAGGCGATTGCTAATAAGTGGTGAATTTTATCTTTAAACTTATCTACCCACTAGTCTACTTTTTAGCCCCATTGTGTTTATACTCACACACTTGCAAACTATTCTAACTCAAACTTTCCAATGTGTAGATTTTAATTAAAGGTTAAAAGAGTTGTTGGAAGTTTAGTGATGGTGACGTTGATCATGCAGCTGTGGTGTAGTTTTTTTTTGTGTGTGTGTAACTTTAGCTTTTTACTAATGGTGATTGTATTTAGGCTTCACATTTTATTAAAGTTGTTGTTGAACAAAACATGTAAGAATCATAAACTTTTGTTGGTCACAGGTCTTACTTTCTGCAGTAATCCAAAAGCAATTGTAAGTAAAAGCAAATGCTTATTAAAATGCCGTCCCTACAGCACTCTATTAAAGAAGGAGAAGTATCAGATTTTCTGCTTTATCCATCTTCTTCCCTCATGAGAAATATTCAAATCTAATGCAATACAGAAATTACACTTAATTAAAATTACACCTGCTTAGTTTTGAATATTTCTCATGGGCGTTTAATTATTTTTTGCTTCAATAGTTTTTCACTTCCAGCCTTCATAGACAATTATATATCACTTATAAATCATTAAATACAAAATGAATAGTAGTTATTAAGATTGATGTTGTTTGGAATTGGTAAAAGGTGCTTGGGGAAAAAAAATTATCAGAATATCAACTTGCCTAATAATTATGCATGCACTGTAAGTACTAACAAATAGCCAATATGTTAATAATAGGCATGCTAATAAGCAACTACTTAATAGACCCTGTGGCTCCCTGACGTCTGGCCCTTACAGAAACACAGACACCCATGGGGACGGACATACCGAGAGGGCAAACTCGCCAGGTATTGTAATTCTCTCTCTTTCTCACTGGTTTTCTCCCTTCGCCAGCTATTTTCATGCTTTGACTGGAATGAGTGTACAGGTACATGTTGCTTTATTTGGCATCAGTGGCTCAGCGCAGTTTCAGCCTGATAGTTTGTGGTTGGTCTGATCGTTGTGTGAGTGACTGTTGGTCAGTGGGGACTTTCGCTAAGCAATACTAACTCTTGGCCTTTGAGTTGGCTAAGGATGGGATGGTCCAGCATTCAGAATATAACTGCAGATTTTTCACACGCTGGGTGGCACAGAAACTGCTGATTAAAATTTACTTTAGCATTAAGACTGTAGGGTTTTTGGTTACAAGTTTTCCCACCTAAGACATGTTTCCTGAAATGAGGTGTAATTTTTTTCCCAAACCTACAAACACAAAACCAAAACTAACACTACTTTTGGTTTTGTGTTTATAGTTTTGAGCAAGAGAAAGTAAAAGTAATGCACAAGTGAAATAAGTTATGCAAAATGTAAAGAAAAAAAGAAAAAGGTCCTCTCAAAAGGACGCCTCTTTGGCCTGTACCTTATTAAACTCTGAACTTACCAAACTCATTAATTAGAAGTAAACATTGTTATCCTGAAAGTATAAATGTGAGCCAGGGAAATCTGTGAAATACTGTTAATTCTGGCAAGGCAGTTGGAAATATTTTCAAATTTTACACATCTGGCAAGACTCCACCTTTGTCTGGAAAAATTGATTGAATGATTTATTTATTTTTTGGTTTGATACTCCCAGGTTTGGATTGAGAAAGGGGCAAAAGGAGTGAACCCCAAAGTCCTGTTTACACCAAAAACGATAGCTATAATTATATAATTTTATTAGTCGTCCCAATTCTATTAGAATAGAGAAGTCCACACCACAGCTATAATGATAATGACACAGAGGAACAGTAACATTAGCATCACTTTCAGAACAAATTTTTTCTAGCTGATGAGAAGTACATTGACAGTCAATCAAAATCCACCCAACTTTAAAGAGCTTGAGCATTTATAGTGACAGAACACAAAAACACAAGACAAAAAATGGATGCTAATATTGTTGTCATTATAGTTAGCATTCTTGGTGTGAATGGTTCTTAAATGGATAGTTCATCCAAAAATGAAAACTAATAATTTTCTCAGTGTTGTCATGATACTGGAATTTGTAACTTCGATACGTTTACCTTGAAAAATAGGGAACAACTGCCAAAACATTAAATGTATAACATTTTTGTTATTTATGGAAAGATAAATATAACAAGGCTAGAACAACGAGGTATATTTTTACATGAATGAAAACAACTTGAGTTGGTGAAAATTGCTGGAGAAAAACTTATGGATTTGTATATGTTTACTTCAAATTTCTTCAGAGGGAAGTATTATTTTTCCTATTTTTACCCAAAATAGAGCGAAAACTCTAAATATGCCTCACAAAAGTAATATAATTTATGACGTTGCAGGAAATCCTTAATATGGACAAAGGCATCAAGCTACCACTATATCAAAACGCTTTGACTGGTTAAACATTAAGACAATAAACAAACGACTCTGACAATATGGTTTATCTTTGTTATTCTAGACATCTCAGGTATTATCATAATATTGCCTATATTCATAAAAATAAAGTTTAATTATAATGCAGTGCTAATTGACATAGCATGGATTACAGTATAGAATGCTTGAAAATATTTGGTTTCATTCTATGATAAGCCAAATCAGATCACAAAAGGAAGTTGTTTTAAACACTCAACTGATGTTAAGCGAGTTTGGAGTCAAATGTTATTAAATGTGTATTTTTTTTTAACAACTGGTATGTAAATGCTTCTTATTACGCTGCAGTGAGCGTGAACTCGCTATCATAAGAGAGAGAGAATGTGCGGCTGGTGTTATTGATACTGCAAAAAAATAGAGTATTGAAACCATTTTAGATATTTCAGTATCAATATACATTGAAAAATCTATATTTTTGACAACAATACTCCAGAATATCTATGAAACAAATTCATACAGGTTTGGAGTGTTCTGGCTGGCCTCGCTCTCTTGCTGAAATAAATGATCCCAAATATAACAAACAAATAAACGGGAAGCCAGTGCCCATTTTTATTTAAATTTGGTGTTTGGCAAGTGTTTATTTTTGACCCTGATTGAAGAGCTCTTGAAAGGTTTTGAGGGCATTTTCTTCCGTTTACTGCTAATCAATGTTGCAGAACTTTATGAAATGCATGAAACCTTTTTACATGTCATTAACCTTTTCGTCTCTATCTCTGTCACTTTACTGGAAACTTTTGGTTTTAGCAGCCATTCAATGCCCATAAGACTAGTTTGGCTATTACTAATCAGTTCATATTGTGACTGCTATTTAAAATGTAATATGAATTTTGATCTGAAGTTCTCTGAAACTCGTTCAGTTCTGCAAATACAGGTATTGAATGCATTTGTTATCCAGTTGCAGTTTGCACAAAATTTGTACTTGCACTGAACGTCCGTACAGAGTGCTGCAGGAGTGAGTTCTAAAACCTGGAAATTTTAGTTGGTGTTTAGCATTTATGGTTCCATCGTTACAAAGTCACTGGGTTTTTTTAATTGGTTTTTGGTTAAAAGCCTAAAAATAAGGTCTGTGGTTAACACAAACTCAAGATATTTTATGTTTTATTCTGTGACATAAAATACATCAGGAATACCCCACTTGTGATTTTTTTTTTTTTTTTGCTTTTAGGGGTTTTGAAAAAGGCGATTGCTAATAAGTGGTGAATTTTATCTTTAAACTTATCTACCCACTAGTCTACTTTTTAGCCCCATTGTGTTTATACTCACACACTTGCAAACTATTCTAACTCAAACTTTCCAATGTGTAGATTTTAATTAAAGGTTAAAAGAGTTGTTGGAAGTTTAGTGATGGTGACGTTGATCATGCAGCTGTGGTGTAGTTTTTTTTTGTGTGTGTGTAACTTTAGCTTTTTACTAATGGTGATTGTATTTAGGCTTCACATTTTATTAAAGTTGTTGTTGAACAAAACATGTAAGAATCATAAACTTTTGTTGGTCACAGGTCTTACTTTCTGCAGTAATCCAAAAGCAATTGTAAGTAAAAGCAAATGCTTATTAAAATGCCGTCCCTACAGCACTCTATTAAAGAAGGAGAAGTATCAGATTTTCTGCTTTATCCATCTTCTTCCCTCATGAGAAATATTCAAATCTAATGCAATACAGAAATTACACTTAATTAAAATTACACCTGCTTAGTTTTGAATATTTCTCATGGGCGTTTAATTATTTTTTGCTTCAATAGTTTTTCACTTCCAGCCTTCATAGACAATTATATATCACTTATAAATCATTAAATACAAAATGAATAGTAGTTATTAAGATTGATGTTGTTTGGAATTGGTAAAAGGTGCTTGGGGAAAAAAAATTATCAGAATATCAACTTGCCTAATAATTATGCATGCACTGTAAGTACTAACAAATAGCCAATATGTTAATAATAGGCATGCTAATAAGCAACTACTTAATAGTGAGAATTGGTCCCTATACTGAAGTGTCACCAATTATTTTTTCCCCTAAATGCTATTTTGAAATTCTTCTTCAGGTTATTTCCTTTTCCTTTTCACATGAACTGAATGGGATCTTTATTTGTAGGCTATATTTATTACATAAATGTCCTGTCTCCGTGTACACACTGACAGAGCACCAAGCTCTTAAACGTCCCATTAGCCTCCTTTTGTTTCTAAGCGGCTGCCAGGTGACCTGACACCTGGAACACAGTGAGAATAGCCCCTTTCACTCTTAAAGATTTTACTGGAAAATTACCGGTGAATTGCCATAAATCATGTGTGAACAGGCCCATTTTTAAAATACCGGTAAATTCATTCCAGTAATTTACCAGTATGAGAAGTTGTAACATTACCAATAAATTGCCAGAATTCTGCTGTGTGTGAACCCAGAATGAAGATTACCGGTATTAGCATGTACGAGTTCAGAATGCGCTGACATAAGACGTCTACTCCGGGCCAATCCAGAGCCATTGAAATTCAAACTTCAACGGCTCTGGGCCAATCATAACATTCTGATACAGATGACGCATTTACTCTGCACTGTGTTTAAAGCCGTGTAATGCGATGTCTCTGGGCCAAAAGAAGCTGCATGTGAACATTTGACACAAAAATGAAAACATCAGCAAAAACACTGACCATGTTACAAACACAACACCAGGAGGCGCAGCAGTTAATGATGACATCATCGTTAATGATGTCACATAATTTACCCGTACTTTTAAACATGTGTGAATGGTGCTTTATCGGAAAAAAGGCCGAATGCCGTTGTCTATGTGAACAGCGCATGTCTATGTGAACGGGTGAATTTACCCGTAAAGTCGTTCCGGTAATTTTACTGCAATTTACTGATATTACTGTGTGAAAGGGGCTAATGAGATTTCTCAGAGACTCTGACGAGACATTCACGTTAATCCAGAACCATTCAAGAGGATGTCTGTTTTTATTGATTGTGTTGATCAGTGATTCTGTGTGTGTGTCAGGTGGGAGTATGATGAGAGCTACTGCGAGGCGGTGAAGAAAATGCCTCCTTACGATGCCGAATTTACCCGTACTTTTAAACATGTGTGAATGGTGCTTTATCGGAAAAAAGGCCGAATGCCGTTGCCTATGTGAACAGCGCATGTCTATGTGAACGGGTGAATTTACCCGTAAAGTCGTTCCGGTAATTTTACTGCAATTTACTGATATTACTGTGTGAAAGGGGCTAATGAGATTTCTCAGAGACTCTGACGAGAAATTCACGTTAATCCAGAACCATTCAAGAGGATGTCTGTTTTTATTGATTGTGTTGATCAGTGATTCTGTGTGTGTGTCAGGTGGGAGTATGATGAGAGCTACTGCGAGGCGGTGAAGAAAATGCCTCCTTACGATGCCGGTCCACGGCTCCTGGATGTTATCGACACAGCCATCTTTGATTACCTTATCGGTAATGCAGATCGCCATCACTATGAGAGTTTCCAAGACGATGGAGGAGCCAGTATGCTCATCCTTCTGGACAACGCCAAAAGGTAGAAAGAAAGAAATCTAGAGATCTAGTCACCTACAAGATGATCAACCCAAATATAACTGGGCTTCTACCAGAAAACATTTTGTTTGTTTGTTTTTTGACACATGAAAGACGGTTTGAACTTTTGTGTTTCTCCTGCAGTTTTGGGAACCCAGCTCTGGACGAGAGGAGTATTCTCGCCCCTCTTTATCAGTGTTGCATGTGAGTTCACACACAAACACTGAGTAACCATGGACTTCCTCTTACAACCCACTTTGGTTTCCTAAAAATGGCACACTTCTGGCAGTCCCTAACTTCTGGCTTCCTTTATCTGCTGGCTGTGGTGATGAATGCTTCCCATTCTGTTCTTTTAAAACAAACACACTGGCCACTGACATGCTGTTGACCTTCAGTTATACAACAAGCTTTTGAGTGGTTTTGCCTGGATGAGTGTCAGTCAAGGTTTCCACTGAAAGGTATATATGTAGATAGTTCACACATAATGTTCTTTTTTTTTCATCAAGATTTTAGGGTAAAATTTCAATTAAAGACACCATCAGTGGTGTGCTGTAGTCTTTCCTCCAATATAAATGTTTTTTTTTCAATTCCTATATACAAGGTTTCCGAGCTAATTGCATTTTGAACAGCATTTACCTTGGAGAAATGATCAAGCAACCACTACTACATTTATATTGTAATAAATATGGACATTTTACTATATAAATCCAGTCACAAAGTGATTTTTTTTTTTACATTGCTTCAAAAAGAAAATACTGCATAATACTGCTGTTTAAAATGTTGAGGTCAGAAATGGGATCAGAGAATGCTTTTATTTAGCAAGGATGCATTCAATTGATCAATAATAACTGTAAAGATGTTTATAATGTTTTAAAAATAAAATTTAAATTTATATAAGAAAATCTATTTCAAATGAATTTCTATGCATTAAAGAATCAGCAGCAAATCAGCATATTGGAATGATTTCTGGATGATCGTGTGACACTGGAGTGTGAAGACTGGAGCAATGAAGCTGAAAAGCTTCAGCTGTGCCATGACAGGAATAAATTACATTTAAAATATTTTAAAATAGAAAAGAGTTATATTAAATTGTAATATTTCATACTGTTGTTCTGATCAAATTACTCTTAAGAGACCATGATATTTTGAACAGAAATATACAGTAATACATTTTACTTTTAATCAGTAAAGCCAGTTTAAAAGCCATCTTTAATCACCTGTTGAAATGCCCCCAGATATGTGACATTAAATTACATAAGTACATACATTCTGGGGAATGAGATATTGATTGACTAACAGATGAAAAGCCTTATGTAGCTTTAACTGTACGTGTGCATTTAAGACTTCCTGTCTGACTATCGGAATTTAAGGCCGCTCACACTGACAGTGATTTCACGCAACAAATCAATCGCAAGTCATTCATTTTCAATCAGAGGTGGCGTTTTGAGGTGTCATGAGAAACCGTGTCCATTAAATGATGTGACAAAGTTGAGCCGAGCTCAGCGTTATGCAAATGTGCATCGAACATCTGTGGTTTCGTTGCTTCCTGTCATTTCATTTGTGCTCTTGAATGAGCCAGACACAATTTGATGCGCTATTTCTGTCTCTCTCTCATTGTATCCTAAAGGGTCCGTGTTTCCACCTGGAACAGGCTAAACCTGCTAAAAGGTGGAGTGTTGAGTTCAGCGATGCGACAGGCCGCGGGCCACGATCCCGCCTTTCCGGTGCTAACGGGGTCGCATTTCGCCGCGCTCGACCGCCGTCTCAACGGAGTGCTGGCCACCGTGCGGCAGTGCATGGAGACGCAGGGCGCTGACAACACGCTGATCGAGGACCGCATGAACCTGCCTCATCCTTAAACACACTGGAGAAACAAGGGAAGTGAAGATGCGTTTGACTCTTAATGCACAGGCTCCTTTCGCCTTCCTGCTATGGAGCCAGAGAAGCGGAGGCCACAAGAAGCCTTATGAGCCGACCTGGTGGAGTTTGTTTTTCACTGGGTTCATTCAAGACAGATCACAGAGGCCAAGAAGACTCTCCAAACTGTTTTTTCTTGCTCTCTGGATGGAGTGAGGAGGCCTTGACAACATGTAGGTGGACTACACTTCACCTTTTTACTGTTATTGTTTGTCTTTTTTTCTTTTGCCATCCAAGTCCGTTTGCTGGAAGATGGATTAACGTTTTTTCAGAGTTACAGATGTGGATCTTGGAATGAGATCTTTGGAGTAATTAGACTCAGGAAGCTGGAAGACGGAAGACGGATCCAGAAGACTATTAATAGAACTTCCCCATTGTGTCTCCCACATTGTATATACGGAACAAGCTTTTGAATAATACCAAGTAATAATAATATTGATCTAAAGATAAAATGAATTATGATAGACTCACTGTGTTCTGTATGCAGGATGAACACAGTGTTTGAACAGAGCTGGGCGGCTGTTGCTACTGATGTTCAGAGAAGATGGTGAAGACGACAGCATTGTAAGATTGCTGTGGGGCATTTTCAGCATTAAAAATTAATATTTAAACTTACAGAAGTTTGTGTGTATGAACCATTTGTTCACCCTTTCTTATTTAAAGACAACTGTACACAAATGACAGAGACAGCAACATGAGGTTAAGCCACATGCTGTTGGCACATTTTTTTGTCTAGACTACACACAAATACAAACAAAATCTGTCCAAATATGGGGCTTGGCTAGTATTCATGTAAACAGTTGATTTTGTCTTAGTGTTAACGTCAACGGTTGGGAAAAAATTGGATGTGTATTAGTATATTGCATGTGGGAAGTGACAGCAGCTGTCTGTGTTAATAATGCTAATCAAACAACAACAGAAAAAGAGAAAAATGTCCAAACCTGCTCCTGAAGGGTTAGCTCCAACCCTAAAACACATGAGCCAAAGTAATCAAGGTCTTCAGACTCACTATAAACTCTAGGCAAGCAGGTTGGAGCAAAACTGAGCAGGACGAATAATATGTAGATGAATTTGTTTTTTCATCAGAACTTCAGTGGAGAAACCACTCCAGTCCATCAATGAATGTCTTGTGAAGTGAAAATCTGTGTTTGTAACAAACAAATCCATCAAGACATCAACTAAAAATATATGTCAAATCAACCAAATTTCAGAAATTTTCCCAGCTCAAATTTTTTATTTTACTAATATTTTTTTCTGAAGAAAGATGAACATGTATAGTGATGATAGCCCAAATATTAAATGTCATGGATGAATATTTACTAAGTATATACGGCACTATTTTGTAGAGGGGGGTCAAAATGGCAATTTTCACCTGAGATTCAGAGCCAAATTACAGGGGGTTAAAAATGAATTCAGAAAAATGGCAGCATCACAATGTATTTTTTAGCCAGAGATCAGTAGGTCTGTAAATAATATATGTTGACTTTAGCCATCTTTGTTGCATTATGTGCCAATGGTCACTTTGTATACAACCAATGCTTATTTTATTTAAACTAGAAAATGTGAAGAAGAACTAATTTTGAAACTAGACATGCGTTTTGTTTCTCTCTGTCAAAACAATATGCATAGACATACCTGAGTGTCATAAATATTATTTTTACAAAATGTGCGTGAAGTATTAAAATTGCCATTTTGACCCCCCTCCACAAAATAGAGGATTACTCTATAAATATTAATCCATGACTAATATTTTGGCTATCATCACTATGTTTATCTTTCTTCAGAAAAAGTATTAGCAAAATCAAAAATCTGAGCTGGGGACCTCTGGTTGAGTTGACACAGAATGACCAATATAGAAGGTCATATAGTGTCTTAAACAAATACAAAACACCATTAAGGTTACACACAATACTAAAATAACACAATAAACATTAAAGTCCGTGTAAAGGCAATTCAGAGAATTGTATGAAATAAATGTTGGAAATGTATTTCTGAAAACGCGTTACAAAGACTGTGATCTATGTAGTATTGAATTGAGTTAGACTGTTAAACACTCACCATTTTTGTGTTAGGGATTTTTTGGGCCGGGGCTGAAATCGTGTCTCGATGACGTAGTGGAGCCACTGAGCATGGCCCCTCCCCCAACACTATAAGAGGTGCGTTCGACTTGAAGCAGCGCTGTGCAGACCGATTGTTGTCATAGGACATCGAACTACAGTGAGAGCTATAGAGAGCAGACAGCTCCTTATGCTTTAGAATCACTGTCGCGGTACTTTGTTGTCATACACTGATTGGTCTGCACAGCGCCGCTTCAAATCAAACACACCTAAAAACTAGAGTGCGTTAGTAACTATCAGTGGTTCGCCAGCTTAATCGCAAGTTACAGTCATTACCGTTAGTTACTACCGCCTACTGTTTGCTTACTAGCTATGACTTAGTCACATAAATGCATATTACCAAACATGTACGGCTGTGTGAATCCAATTAAGCTGCTAGAGGGAGCATCCATTCAGGTTGTAGCAGTATTTGACAGTTGAGAGAGGCGGCAGCTTTAACAGGCAGCACAGACAGCGGGCATGCCCCCAGTGTTTGAGTGCTTATTTTTTAAAGATTTTGATAACTTATTTTATTTACTTGGTATTTTATCATTCAGATTTGGCTGGGTGGTTAATAAAATTTTTCTGTGGTCTGACAAACGCAGAACACATATTTAATATTGCTTGTCACAGACTTTAGTTCACCCGCATCAGATGTAACATAAAAAACCATTTACATTTTTTGATTGTAGATTATAAGATGATGTGTTCTGTTTACATCCAAAAACTGTACATTCAACAGTACGCTATTTTACTGTAAAATTACATTGTAAAATTAATTAAATGTCCCATTAGATTATTACAGTTTGATTTTACCATAGCATTTACGTCTTTTTTCGGTGTAGCAACGTTATTTTCAGAAAAAAATTACTTGATATATATTGCTATTGTGAAAATAAAAAAGTGCTCATATAATATCATATCATTCACTCTTAAAGGGATAGTTCACCCAAAAATTATAATTCTTTCTGTCATTAATTACTCGTCGTCATGAGTGCCATCTTCAGAGCACAAATTAAGATATTTTTGATGAAATCCAAGAGCTTTCTGACCCTCGGTATAAAGCAACGCAACTGAAATGTTCCCAGACCTAGAAACGTAGCCACGACATCGGTAAAATAGACCATGTGACATCAGAGGTTCAACCGTAATTTTACGAAGCTACGAGAAATACTTTTTGTGCGCAAAGAAAACAAAAATAATGACTTAACAATTCTTCTCCTCCTCATCCCATCTGCCGCCATTATGGAGAGTACCACGACACATGCGCATGCTTTGATCTGCACGTAAAAAATGCATGCGCGCGGTGCTGCTGACACAGAACACGCATCCGTCATGATACTCTACATAATGGCAGAAGACGGTAACTCCGGGAGAAGAATTGTTGAATAAAGTCATTATTTCGGTTTTCTTTGCGCACAAAGTATTCTCGTAGCTTCGTAAAATTACAGTTGAACCACTGATGTCACATGGACTATTTTACTGATGTCGTTGTTGCTACGCTTCTGGGTCTGGGAATATTTCAGTTGTGTTGCTGTCTATGGGAGGGTCAGAAAGCTCTCGGATTTCATCAAAAATATCCTAATTTGTGTTCAGAAGATGAACGAAGGTCTTATAGGTTTGGAACGACATGAGGGTGAGTAAAGCATGTCAGAATTTTCATTTTTGGGTGAGCTATCCCTTTAAGTGTTTAATCATGATTACAATATTATTATCATAATTGGACACTGTGTTTGAGTCCTGGGATGGACTAGCCATCCGTCCACCTTGTCTTTGGCTGGGATGGGCTCCAGCAAAACCCTCAACCCAACATAAGACAGGCGGTTTGATTTTTATTCATATTTTATGGGATCATGTTGAAAGTTACAGCGATAGCTCAGCCAAAAATGACAATTCTGTCATCATGTACTCACCCCATCACTGGAAAAAATGGCAGAGAAATGTGAAATTAGTTGTAAGAACGTTTGTGGTTTAATACTTTGTTATTAATGGAATGCAATTCGTTGCGCATTTTAGGGCTGCTGTATCACCAACATCATCTCTCTGTCTGTTGGTTTACTGGAAACGTGTGGTATAAAGTGCAAAAGTAGACTCATGTTTCGTGAGGTGCATATCATTAATCATTTCATATCGTCACTGACTAACAGTGAAACCATCGAGAGTTTTGATTGAAAGCTTTTTGGATGTTACGCTTCATTGTTATAAAAACTCCTCTCTGCCATCTAACCTCATTATCAGATTTGTGTCTGTTTGTTGGTGAACGCTGTCCTTTAGCTTGGCGATGGGATTTCCAGCGTGCCTGCGATGTTGCACGTGTGGCTAGTGTTGTCTTTTGCAATCGCTGCAGTCAGTCTTATCTCTCCCTCCAGTCACCTCTGAACTTGACTGACTGTCCTAAATATCTTGACACCTCAAACATGCTTGCTCATCTGAGGCTGTCGGGCTTGACCACCCACCTCTCTGTGGGCTGTGGGAAGGGGGCTTCGCCTGAGATAGCGGCTGATACTGACTAATGAGGTCATTCTCTCAGTAGAGGGGGAGACGTACACACTGAATGGGGAAACCCGGGGGTCTGCTGAGAGCCCACTGATGGGAAGTTATCGCACAAAATACACACAATACATTTCAGTCACTCATAGGAAAGAGAAAACTGTTTAAGCCCACTCTACTTGTTGACATATGATCAAAATGTGAATGCAGACTTTTTAATCATAATTATTTTGGAATAATTCATTATTTTCTATATATTTGTAATGATTATCAATTATTTTTGAAAAATTACTTTTTATAAATATGTAATCAAATATTTCAAACCGTTGCTTTGTATATTTTTAAAAAAATAATGTAGAATAGTTTTAGAACAGTTAAAATTAGTTTTTTTTATTTTTATAATTATTTTCAATAATTATTTCTGAAACATTTAAAAGAAAATTTTGAATAATTTGACATTCTGTTTTAAGCTTATTTTTTAAATAAATGTTTAAGTAATTAATTATTGTTTATAAATATTTAAAATAAAAACTTTTTGCTATTTAAATGAACAGTTTTTTATTTTCAATAAATTGTTTAAAATATTAAATATTTTGAAATTCTTTGTAATTTGTTTAAATAATGATTATTTCTCTTTAAAATATTAATTTATTTAGAATATTTTCATAATGTAAAATTTGAATGAATATTTTTTTTTCAATAATTATTTTAAAAATATTTAAAGTAATTTTTTGAATCATTTGGAATCATTTTTGAATGTTTTAATAATATTTTTTAAGTAACTAATGGTTATTTATAAATATTTAAAATAACTTTTTTGATATTTGAATGCATGTAGTTTTACTATTTTCAATAAATTATTTTTGAAATGTTTAAAATATTGAACATGTTAAATTATTTTTAATTTACTTTATTGATTTAATTAATGATTATTTCTATTTAAAATATATTTTTTATATTTTTAATGATGTAAAATTTTTGAATTGTTTTTTCAATAATTATTTTTGAAATATTTTGAAATTGTTTGA
Source organism: Sinocyclocheilus rhinocerous (assembly GCF_001515625.1). Classification (NCBI taxonomy): domain Eukaryota; kingdom Metazoa; phylum Chordata; class Actinopteri; order Cypriniformes; family Cyprinidae; genus Sinocyclocheilus; species Sinocyclocheilus rhinocerous. The sequence goes on from NW_015651483.1 coordinate 427,906, forward strand.
ATGTTTTAAGATTTACAATTTTCAATAATGATTATTTATAAATATTTAAAGTAATCACTGTTTTAAATATTTTTTAAAAATGTAGAATATTTTTGCAATTTTTAAAAAATACTTAATATTTTAAAATTCAAATGTATTATTTTTTATTATTTTATATATTCAAAATATGTTTAAAAATAATAAAAATCAAACAAACTGAATCATGAAAGAAAACTTAAGTGAAACCATTTGTCATTTCAAGTGTTTTTCAAGGTGTTGATACTAATTGTGAACCAGTTCATTTAAAGTGGGACGTGGGACAGGTCTATTCCTACTACAGCCCAGTGGAAAAGATCAAACTTTGATATGACATCTGTCTCGCATGTGGCCATGTAACTATGGAATAAAATCTTGTGGGGCAGAAGTGAGTGTATGTGTTTGTCTGAAAGTCTAGACGTCCAGTACCGCAACAGTTTTCATCTGTTTAGAAAGATTGTTTGTAATAAAGTAGCTGCACAGAGGGAATATTTAGGAGACGGCATAAGAAATGATTCACAGACCTCCCTTCAGCTGCTTATTCCCAGAAGTGTGCTAATTACAGTAAGGATAGCTGCAGCTAAGGAGTCGAGTTCAAATTTAGAGCAAAAAAAAACAACAACTTGAGAAAGTCAATTATTAGTTGTGGAAAAACCCCCACAGAGCCTCTATGGCATTGAATATGAAACAAACAAAAAAAAATCTCACTGTGTGGTGGTGGTTGTTTTGTTTTTTTTTGGTCACTTGCACTCTGTAGCTGGTCTGTAATCTGACTAAGTGTTTATGATTCATGGCTGAAACAAAAATAAAAAAAGTCTGTGCAGACTGTACATGTCAAATGCCATGTGTTTAACACGTTATTAATCAGTTCCTCAAATGTTTGTTGATTATTACTTATGTAATGATAGTTGTAATATATTTAAATAAGCTTCTGTACCCCAAAAAACAAATCATTCTGTATTATTTATAAGCTTCTGTACCCATGGGGACCTCAATTTAGGTCCTCACGGTGACACGAGTCCCCATGAGTCTGTATATTCAGGTTTAAGTCCCCACCGGGATAGAAAAACATTAGATAAGCTCATCTCAAGCAATGAGTCATCAGACCTGGAACAATTTAACAGTACCATATCGGCAATTTTTTCTTTTACTAATTTGTTGAATTGTACACACTTCTATTTTATATGTAGATTGTTAGATATTAAAATGGAAATTGTGATATTTAGTTGTACACACTTCTATTTTATATGTAGATTGTTAGATATTAAAATGGTAATTGTGATATTTAGTTTAAAATGAATATCCATTTTTCATATAATGTTGTGATGCCAGAATTCAATTCAATTTAAAAGTAAAGCATTTTTTATGTTTCATATATATATACATATATATATATATATATA
>NW_015651483.1:429422-429879 GCF_001515625.1 Sinocyclocheilus rhinocerous
TTTCATATATATATATATATATATATATATATATATATATACAGTATTGGGTTTTACTTTCACTTTTTTGTTTGTTTTAAGAAGATAGATTTCGTTTCGGCCATTTATCAGTTTTTGTTTTGTCAGTTTTTGGGGTTTTTTGGGGGGTAAAGTTTTACTTTCAGCCATTTATCAATTTATGTTTTGAGGTTTTTTTTTTTTTTCAAGAGTTTTTTTTCTCTCTGACATTTTTCAGTTGTTTATTTATTTTTTTATTTTTTTGACGACTTGGCAAACTTACATTCATGTGTTTATAAAAAAGAATGCATGAAGCTAGAATAAAATGTTTAATTGTGATATTTAGTTTAAAATGAATATCCATTTTTCATATAATGTTGTGATGCCAGAATTCAATTCAATTTAAAAGTAAAGCATTTTTTATGTTTCATATATATATACATATATATATATATATATA
>NW_015651483.1:429901-430411 GCF_001515625.1 Sinocyclocheilus rhinocerous
TTTATGTTTTGAGGTTTTTTTTTTTTTTCAAGAGTTTTTTTTCTCTCTGACATTTATCAGTTGTTTATTTATTTATTTATTTTTTTAACGACATGGCAAACTTTTAGTTTTGGACATTTTTCATTTAATTTTTTGAGTTGTTGTTTTTACAAGATAGTACATGTTTACATTTGGCCATTAATCAGTTAATGAACGTAAATTAAAACCTTTTGCTTTTTGTCATTTGTCAGATATCAGAGAGCCCTGGTTGTGGGATTGACCCTTTAATGACAGGTGCTGAGATAATATATTTTTATTTTAGCATCATTCTGTGTTAGGTGAATTTAAACAGTGGAAATCAACTCAATGCAAATTAAACCTACTTTGTTTGGCCTTTCAAAAGAGGACGATATCCGCATGCCTGGAGCTGATCCGTGCTGGTCGCTGAGGAAATACATCAACTTCGCGCTGTGGATCGCCGGATCGGCTTTCACCGTGGACGAAGCGGAGCCCAGCCCGAGGGCGCCACAT
>NW_015651483.1:430982-451028 GCF_001515625.1 Sinocyclocheilus rhinocerous
TTTACGCGTTTCAGAAAGGCGGGACATAGAGGAGAAACAATAATGTACAGTATGTGGAAAATAATGTTTTTTTAACCTTAAACCGCATAAACACATTTCATTACACCAAATACACAAAATAATGTTATTTTTAGCAACATCATATGACCCCTTTAAACACCCAATGAAATATATTTTACAGATATAGCAGTATATTATTCTTTTAGAAAAGTAGTAAACAGTATAGTTATAAAGATGCTATAAAATTCATCACTGTCATTTAAAACCTGCGTGACTTTCTTTAGTGGATCACAAAAAGAGAAGTTCTAAATAATGTTTGTGCTTTTCCCAAACATCATAAAAGCAGATGGGGACCAGGGGCTTTCAAGTTACAAAAAAGCAGGAGAGCATGAATCATAGCACATCAGTGTGAGAGCATCACAAAAGAAATCCATAAATTTAATGTACAGTATTCAAAGAACAGACTGAAATTTGTTATTTTACTCTAAAATCTAGCTTGACATCTTTAGTCTCCATTTACTTTTGTTGTACACACAATAGCAGTTTTGACATTCTTCTATAAATAACTTGTGTGTTATAAAATAAAAGTCATTCAGTCGTTCATACTTGGTTATTAAATCTATTTTTTTGGTTTACTGGTCCCAAAGCTCTTAAGTCAATGAACTTCAGTCAAGTGGGAATCATAATCAGTCTTTATTATTAGTCTAAAAAATCACTATATTCAAATATCAAACCACAGTAAAATCATCTGCTTCTAATTTTAGCTGAAAATATATCAGGTTACAGGTGGATGATGTTGGTTTCAGTTTAACGTCAGCTGTGATCTAGAGTCTTACTGTATATAGAACAACGGTGATTTTGTCAGGATTCAAAATCAGGATTCATATGAAGTTTTTTCATATGTATTTTCATTAATATTTTTCATATTTATATTCATCAAATATACTAAAGGAGAAAATCTCTGCTTGTGAAATTTGTGATTTCTGAGTGAAAATATTACAATTACAAGTAGAATTACACTTTTACTCAAGTATTTTAATCAAGTTATTAGACTTGATTTTGGTTTGGAATAAAATGTTTGACATACACTTAAAAAAAATTGTTTTTGAAGTTGTAAATAAAGATTATTGGAGTATAATACTATAATATAATGCTAATTCTATTTCAGTGTGTTACTTTGTAATTAATAGTGAGACACAGACGACGGTGCCAAATGTTTCACTCCCATCCCTGAATCACAATGACAATCCCCATTAAACATGAATTCACACATCTGTCATTTAGCAGCTCTGTTGTTCTTACTTAATACGACAATATTGTACATTAGTTACAGGGACAGTCCCTCTAAAGCAACCAGAGATTTGGTGACAACCTTTCAGTTGCCAGTCACGAACTTCAGAGAGCTCAGTCTGCTCACAGATGTTTATATGCAGCCCATGGTTTAGGTATAACACCTTGTAAATGGATGGATCATTCTGAGCACATAGATTTGGTTTCTCTTTCATGTTTGCTTTTGTTTAGTTCTCAGTGCGGTACTTCAGTCATTTACCTGTCACAAAGTTTCAGTGATTCTTTTACAGAAGTAAGAAACACGAAACTGTGAGGGTTCTGTCACTTCAGTCTAGTGTTATTCATGGTTTTGTGACAGAGCCCTGACACTCCCGTCATGTCTTGTTTTCATGTTGTCTGCGTGCCTTGTTTCTTGTTGGAGCGTGGTGTTCGGATCCCGGCACTCATGTCTTGAGTTTCGGTTTCTTGTCGGGGTTCGGACACTCGCGCTCCATGTTCTGTCTTGTTGTGGGAGTGTGCGGTCTCGAGTTCACTCGGGCCGTGTGCTCTACTGTCTGCGTTTGTTGTGGTGTCTTGTGTAGCACACAGTTCATGTTCGGCAGCGTGCTTTCTTGTCGTCTTGTGTTGTTGCACGCAGTTCATGTTTTTATCGGCTGTGTGCATTCATGTTATGTCTTGTGCTGTGTAGCACGCAGCTTGTGTTTTTCATTGGCTGCATGCTTTCATGTTGTGATGTCTTGTGTGAACACGTGGCTTATGAGAATTCTCATTAGCTGCGTGTTTGTGTCTTGTTTTGCACATGGCTGGTGATTTTGTTTTGCTTGCCATGTGCTTGTATTTTTGTTTTGTGTGAGCATGTGGCTTTTGTCTTTGTTTCCTGTGTGACATGTGCTCTCATGTCAATTGTCTTGACTCCACCCATCTTGTTACCTGTTTATTGGTTTATTTGCCCCACCTGTGTTTCCCTCATTACCCTCCTCATTTGCTCCCTATTTATTCTCCTTGTGTTTGCAGTCCCGTGCCAGTTCATTGTCGAATGTTCCCTGTCGTGTGCCTTGTCCTGCCAGCCAGTCAAGTTGCGAAGTGTGTTTTCCCCTACGGGGTAGTTTTTGTTTGTTTGTTTTGTTTTGTTTCTGCCGTTAATAAAGCCCTTATCTTCCTGCAATATTGAGTCCTCGCTCTATACCCACAACCTTGACAGAAACAATCTGCTTTAAAAAACAAGCTTGAAACTTTTTAACTGCAGCATAAAGTTTAAAATAACTAGAAGATAAAGATTAGGGTAATAAAAAAAACATTTATTTTTTAAGGAAAAAAGAAATGTAATTTTGCTCAATGCTTTATTTGTAGTACTAAAAATCTTATGACAGTTCATATGCATTTTTTTAAACTGGTAAAACAGAATAAGCAATAAAAGTGTGTGTGTGTGTGTGTGTGCGTGCGTGTGTGTGGACATGTTTTTCTATCCCGGTGGGGAATTAAACCTGAATACACAGACTCATGGGGACTCGTGTCACCGTGAGGACCTAAATTGAGGTCCCCATGGGTACAGAAGCTTATAAATAATACAGAATGATTTGTTTTTTGGGGTACAGAAGCTTATAAATAATACAGTGTAAAAATGCACAAAGTTTCCTGTGACAGGTAGGTTTAGGTGTAGGGTTGGTGTAGGGCGATAGAAAATACGGTTTGTACAGTATAGAAATCGTGATTAATCACATCCAAAATAAAAGTTTTTGTTTACATAAAATATGTGTGTGTACTTTGTATATTTATTATGTATATATAAAGACATACACATAAAGCATATATTTTGAAAATATTTACATGTATATATTTTAGTGCTGGGCAACAATTAAAATTTTAATGCACAAAATTGTTATGCACAAAATTCAATAATGAATTCAATATAGTGTATTGTGCACTTTTTCATTTAAAGTCGGCATGAAACGGAAGTTGCGATTGTCTTTTCTTCTCTACTGTGACGTATATCCGAGTGAAACGGCATCTGAAATGAGAGGGCAGGACTTGATTTCGTCCTTCGGGAATTGACTGGATCGTTGGAAGCTGGGGCGTTGCTAACAAAATGGAGGCAGATCCTGAATGCCAGTTTGCAGTTAGTGGTGGGGGATTTCTCTCCACTGGATTCACAGCCGACACCCAAGCATGAATAAATGTTTTATTTATTAAGGATGACGAAGACGATCAACGGCACAAAACATGCCTAAACAGCGCGTGCGCAAGAGAGAGAGAGAGACTGCCTGAATGACTGAGCGCGTCCTCCATCCAGTCATATTCATGAAAAAATTAGTTTGCGATGTCCTAAGAGTAAAGTTGTCTAATATCCTAATGTTAAGGGGTAACGTACTCCCTCATGACTGGTGTCAGTGCTATAAAGTGAAGAAGCATCAGCTTCAGCTTTTCCTCCTGTCGTTTATACCAGCGTTTAACCCTCACGTCACTAGCTCCGCCCTTCCGCCATAGCTTGTGACCGAAAGAGAAGATGAGTCGTTTTGAGGGGGAGGGGAGGTTAACGTTTTTGATTAAAGATTACAAGGGCACATGAATTAAAAAAAAAATAATGAGTTATAGAAAAAGCCTCGATCATAACATTATAACAGGCACCTTCCGAGCAGAGACCTGCACTATCGCGGGACCTAACACAGCAGAGTGCGGCGCGGGACAACACCTGATGGGCGGGTAGAGACTCGTGTGTGCGGGATGTGGGAGAATAAGGGTGTATCACACTAGGCAATCTTAATTGTGCCTGAGCACGTCTGACCCCCAAAGCCCGGTTCGTTTGACTAGTGTGATCGCTCCGTGCCGCGGTTCGTTTAGCCGGCCATGGCTCGGTTGGAAGAGGTGGACCAGAGCATGGTTCAGTTGGGCTCGGGCGCGGTACGCATGTAGTGTGAGCAGACCGCGGAACTTCTGATACGTGCAGCTTGTGGAAGAGGTGGGCCAGAGCGCGGTTCAGTTGGACTCGGGTGCGGTATGCATGTAGTGTGAGCGGAGCGCGGAAGTTTTCTGAGCGGCAAAAGTGATAGATCTGTAAAGCAATATATTGTGAGAGGGCCGTGTGTGTTACCGCGTCCCAATCGACTCAAAATAATAAACCACAAAGTTAACAAAACGATGCACTTCACTGTGCTGAGCGAGAGTGCTTCTCTGCTGCTTTCACGTGCTATTCCTATTTCCAATTTATGAAGTCGTGAGCGCTGCGCTGCTGCAGTCTTAGGCCCACCCCAAATGCTCTCATTGGTTGAGACCCGGGATGACACCCATCCCAAGCCAGTACTGATCAACATCCCACCCCTCCTGTGACCCATGGTTTGTCTGTATGTGTATTTAGAGCCAGTGAGCAACGGACTTTCATAATAATAAAAAACTGCGCGATAATAACTCGTTAACTTGCCCAGCCCTAATATATTTATGTTCATATAAATTATATCATATATAAATATATTCAATATATAAACGTAACATATTTTTCTTAAATATGAGAAAAATATTTGTGTATGTGTGTGCGTGCGCGTTTTTGTGACAAATGAGGACATAAATTTGTATAATGACAAGGGTATGACATAGGTATTACAAGGAGAAGGTGACTTTTCAGGACATTACCCCATGTCCCCACTTTTCAAAACGCATATAAATCACACAGAATGGAGTGTATTGAAAATCTGAAATAGCACAAAGTTTCCTGTGAGGGGTAGGTTTAGGGGTAGGGTTGGTGTAGGGCAATAGAATATACGGTCTGTACAGTAGAAAAACCATTACGCCTATGGGATGTCCCCACTTTTCACAAAAACAAACCTGTGTGTGTGTGTGTGTGGACATGTTTTTCTATCCCGGTGGGGACTTAAACCTGAATACACACAGACTTATGGGGACTCGTGTCACCGTGAGGACCTAAATTGACGTCCCCATGGGTACAGAAGCTTATAAATAATACAGAATGAGGTTTTTTTTTGGGTACAGAAGCTTATAAATAATACAGAATGAATTTTTTGTTTTTTTTTGAAAATGTAAAAATGCACAGTTTCCTGTGACAGGTAGGTTTAGGTATAGGGTTGGTGTGGGGTGATAGAAAATATGGTTTGTACAGTATTAAAAAAAAACATTACACCTATGGGGAGTCCCTACTGGGATAGCTAACCAGACGTGTGTGTGTGAGACCCTGGACCACAAAACCAGTCATAAGGGTCAATTTTTCGAAATTGAGATTTATACATCATGTGAAAGCTGACTAAATAAACTTTCCATTTATGTATGGTTTATAGGGCAATATTTGGCCAAGATAAAACTATTTGAAAATCTGGAATCTGAGAGTGCAAAAAAATCTAAATATTGAGAAAATCGCCTTTAAAGTTGTCCAAATGAAGTTCTTAGTAATGCATATTACTAATCAAAAATTAAGTTTTTGTATATTTACGGTAGGAAATTTACAAAATGTCTATCTATCTATCTATCTATCTATATATACATGTGTGTGTGTGTGTATATATATATATATATATATATATACACACACACATGTACATACAACAGTGAAAATAACCATGAAAACTAGAATCTCATAGAAAACTTGAAAGAATGATTTTGTTTGCTTGCTGTGAATTTGTTTTAGATTATTACACATGAAATTATGATTTGAATAGTTCAGATGCAAAAGCCTCTAAGTGTCTTCTGAAATTTTCTTCTAAAATTAGCATTTTTCTCAGGCCTCTATGTTTATGGTCAGTTATTTCACTTTAATTGGAATAAAAAAGAACCTATTCACTGCCATTAAAGTGGAATTACTGAACCTACATATAGGAGCCTGATAAAAATAAATTTAAAAAAAGCTAATTTTAGAAAAAAATTCAGACTGCACTTAGAGGCTTTTGCATCAGAACTCTTCATTTCTTGCAAGTCATAATGATATGAAACATTATGGACAACGCATCCAAAAACATGACTGTCACTGACTAACTGGGCGTTCAATCAGCAAAGCATCTGTTTTAGTTTATGGATACAGTCTATACCCATGAGATAAAATAATAAAGGACAGCTGATCATCCTTTCAATGGAAAACCACATGTAACAATTAACTTGCAAGTGTCTTGGTCGAAGACTGAAATAATGTCTCACAGCATGCAAGAACTAGTGATAACACTTTACTTAAAGCCTTTATGTATAACGCATTATAAAAGTAGTTTTAATGCATTAATTATGCCTTGTAAAGCACCTTATAATTCATTGTACAATCTCATAAATAATTGTAACCACAGTTAATACTTTATAACACTTATCAATTCATTGTTACACTATGCATTTTAAATTCCGTTATAATTATTTACGACACGATATGATGCATTACAACGCACATTATGAATAATTATAATGCATTATAGCCTTTAATAACCCTTTATAATGCATTAAAGGCTTTAAGTAAACTAGTAAATCTTTCTCAGTCCATTAAAATGAGATCTGTAGTACTTAAAGCAGAAGGAGGACAAAAAAAATTTACCATTACGTATGGTTTTGGCAATTAACGTTTGTTTCCTGTTTTGGGATGATTTATTTGTATCTGTATGTGACGATTCAGGTAGTGTAGTGAGAGAAGAGAGAAGTCCCAGCACCTTGCAATTGCCCCTTATCTGTACACTGTAAAAAAAATTCCGTAAAATTTACGGTAGAAAACCGGCAGCTGTGGTTGCCGGAATTTTACCGTAAAAAATACGGTAGCAACGTTTTAGGTTTTACGGTTTTAACTTAAATTTACAGTTAAATACCGTAATTTCATTAACTGATAAAATGTTATTATATACCAACCTATTGAAGTACTAAAATCTGTTTTGTACCTTTGTAATACACTGATAACCACCAAATGCAGGTGGTGATGAGAAAGTCACACGATGAACCAAAGCCTATCACAAGCAGCTTTTAAATAATAACATATATAGAAGGTGCACAGTGTCATTCACACAAACACCAAACACCATCATGGTAACACACATGAAACTGAAATAATGCAATAAACATTCATTTAACAACATTAGGTGTAACGCACAACGATAATATACAAAACTGATAAGAAAAAACTAAAAAGAAACATAGTTATTTCAACAAAAAAACATCAAATTTGAAATGTAATGCAGGGAATTCTGGGAATGTCAATTTACGGTTATTCACTGTAAATTATACGGTCTTTTTCACTTCCAAATACAGTATACTACCGTAAAATTAATGTCCAATACATGTAATGTCCAATACAGTTTTTCACCGTATATAGTAGGGGAATTTACCGTTAACCATTTAACAGGATTTTACTGTAGCATTTTTACAGTCTTTTACCGTTAAATTCACGGTCATTTTTTACAGTGAGTCTCTATTTAACATATGTGAATCACACTCTTACACACTTTCTGTGGCTGACTTGCTCATAGAGCCCAATTTTCAAACAATCAGTTTTTCATTCCCTTCTTGGTGAATTACCGTCTGACTGCTGCTTTCCTGTCCCGGGTGGGCTTCCCTTGTGTCCTCGTGTCTCTCTATGACTGACTGCTGGACAGAAGTGTGATTGGCAGTGATAGACTTTTGCAGTGTTTGTACAAAATAGGCCTAGATGTGTGATGGAGAGGTGGGTTAGTGGGTCACTATGGGTTAGTGTGTTTTTAAGTGTTCTAGCCAACATGTGCAAAAAGTGAAAAAAAGAAAACACTGACTAAAGAAACCGATCACTAGAGTGACGCAAAATATCTGAAAGCCTCTCAACCATAGTAAAAGCACTGCTGACATAATGATTTTATTAAATGTAGGCTATAACAACCTCAATATAATAAGTGTTCAAAAGAATTGATTTGACTGGGACCTCTCAACTGTCATGCTGTGGTGTATGGAATCAACACTGCAAAGCAGGTTGTGTCTTAACACGCTTACTTATTATATTTTTAATGTCTATGGTTAGTTGTCAATGGTAAAACTGAATTGATGAATTTAATTAATATTTAATGTCAAGGGTAGAGTTTTTCCGTTTAATGCAAATTAAAGAACACACCACTAGACACAGTCCCTACTTCCTCCTCTTCCATCGACACTCACGTTTGCCAGAGGTCAAGAATGCCTGTCCCACAGGAGATGATTTTAGAGTTGCTGACCAAGAAGATGACATTGACACCAGAGTCAACAAGATGAAACTTCTCAATGTAATGGTTTGTATTTGAATAATAAAGGTAAATCGGAATTAGGCCTAGGTTTAGGCTGATCTATGTGTTTTCTTTGCTACAATTCTGCTTTATATGTAACTCTGAGCTTTTTGGTCATACTTTATTTTAAGGTCCAATTCTCGCCATTAACAAACCATTATGACTTTTGCCAATAAACTCTTAATTTGCTACTTATTAATAGTTACTAAGGTAGTTGTTTAGTTTAAGTATTCGGTAAGGATGTAGAATATTGTCATGCAGAATAAGTGCTTTATAAGTACTAATCAACAGCCAATATATTAATAATATGCATGCTAATAAGCAACTAGTTAATAGTGCGAACTGGTCCCTATTCTAAAGTGCTACCAGCTCTTTTTATGTCACTGTTAATCTGTATATTTAGAGATGTGGAGATCGTAATGTCTCGGATTGTGTGTGTGCTCAGAGTCTCAATATCACTTTAGCATTCTCTGCCTCAGTAGATCGCATCACCAGGATGAAGAATTGACGACGGAGGCCCAGTGATTCTCCTGACTCTGTGTGTCAGCACCAAGGACCGTATACTGCGGCCAGCATCTCGTCCAAAAGGGTGGCCACTATTGTGAAAGGGTCGATGTGCCTGAGGCTCAGTGTGTCAAGATTGCGGACATGCTACAGATTGAAAAGTATGAGTTTTTAATATGAAACCGTTTACAATTAAATGCTAGATTCAGGAATATTGGATATTTGTTTGTAATTCCTGTTCTTACTAATTGTCACATATTTGTGTATTATCAGATGAACCAACTGAGAGGATGTTTCTCCAAGACCACTGTTACTGCACATTTTAATGGCAGACAGAGCATCCATGTGAACTTCTTGTAAAGCAAGGCAAATTTTGCCTCACATGAGAAGACTTCCGGAGCCTGGGTTTAAGCCAGTGCATGGAATCTAATGTGTTTATATTTAGTGTCTTATTTTACTGCACAAAAAATCAAATCCCAGATAATGCATAATGTTACACATGGCAGCTTTTACAGGGATGCAATTGTTCTGCAATTAATTTCAGATTGCAAATGCTTGCCTCAAGATTGTGGAAGCTGCACGAAGACATGTTTAATATCTTATCATTTTCTTTCCATAAGGGAAAAAAAATCACATTGTGGACCTCTATGTTGTTCCCGCCTGGAAAGACCAAAATGTTGACCTAGTGCATTGTTTGCCTGTAAGTTCATCATATACTCATCAACCAAGAAAGAACTCTATTGGGAACAGGCACAGAAGTATATGTTTTTTGTGCATACATATTATTTTGTCCCAATACTAGGAAAATGTGAGGTCCAGGGATATCATAGTTCTATTTTGAGTTCTATCATGAGTTTTATTTCATGGATATTAACAAAATATTATGTTGGTAGCTAAGAGGGAGATACTTTTTCTTGATTTAGGGAATTACTTTGGTGTCTACATGCTGATTTAATTTGTCAAAGCTGTTAGATCATAAAATCAAAGTATAGTGTTATTTGTATTTCACAGTATGCTCTCAGCACCTTTACATCATGTCCATTAACATTCACAAGTAAGTTGGATTTTCACACAAGTATGCCTTCAAAATACTGTTATGTGTCAATGATTTATTTTTGTTTGTGTGTGTGTTTTTAGGAGGAGGTGCCATTGATTGCATTCAGCTGATGAAGAGGGTTTGCCTAGAAGGGTATGACAGACTCTACAGATACAATTTCAGTATATTGGCTGTATTACTGCTGGCAATGTCAAGTCAAGTCACCTTTATTTATATAGCGCTTTTAACAATACAGATTGTGTCAAAGCAACTGAACAGCATTAATTAGGAAAATAGTGTGTCAATAATGCAAAATGACAATAGTAAACACTAATTTTCCAGTTAAAGACAGTTCATCATTGAATTCAGTGATGTCATCATTAGAGCCTGTCTATAGCTGGACATACTGTTTTTCCACGCAATGTGATATTAGAAAGGTACAAATAGAGCGCATATATTTTATGTATGAAAATGATTTTGTGAGAGATTCACTGTGAGAGAGCTACATAAACTGTGGTACTGGATACACAATCACAGAGCCTTATTGCATGGAGAGCCTACTTTTCTGAAGATGAACAGTGATGATCAACAAAGTGCCCTCATGAAGGTCCTGGGGGGGGGAATACTTTGAAGCAAAGGATGACTTTTTGCTTATATTTCAGTGTCAAGAGGATAATATGGAAACATTTTTGTCATACTGTGTTGATGAACAAGGCCTGAAGGTCAATGCCATGTTGCTCAATCAGCAATTACAGTAGATGAGTGACTGACTGAGTGAGAGAACGACTGAATGAATGAAGAGTGGAAGGAACAAATTAATTTATGAATAAATAAATTTAATGAATAAATGAGTAACTTTATCCTTAATATGCAGACATTTGTTAAAATATGCTGAAATAAGTAGAACAGTTAAGTAGAACATATCTTTAGAAAATGAAATATTAAATGTAAACAAACACACACACACACACACTTTTGATGCCTTCCTACCAGTCGCGTAGCTACGGATACCTGTCAGTCGGGCCCATCCAGTCAGTTGCCTCACAAGGTAGACTAATGAGTGATTTCTGTTGCAATTATCACAATACTTGACCTATAAAATAAATCGTAGATGATCAACAAAGTGCCCTCATGAAGGTCCTGTGGGGGTGAATACTTTGAAGCAAAGGATGACTTTTTGCTTATATTTCAGTGTCAAGAGGATAATATGAAAACATTTTTGTCATACTGTGTTGATGAACAAGGCCTGAAGGTCAATGCCATGTTGCTCAATCAGCAATTACAGTAGATGAGTGACTGACTGAGTGAGAGAACGACTGAATGAATGAAGAGTGGAAGGAACAAATTAATTTATGAATAAATAAATTTAATGAATAAATGAGTAACTTTATCCTTAATATGCAGACATTTGTTAAAATATGCTGAAATAAGTAGAACAGTTAAGTAGAACATATCTTTAGAAAATGAAATATTAAATGTAAACAAACACACACACACACACACTTTTGATGCCTTCCTACCAGTCGCGTAGCTACGGATACCTGTCAGTCGGGCCCATCCAGTCAGTTGCCTCACAAGGTAGACTAATGAGTGATTTCTGTTGCAATTATCACAATACTTGACCTATAAAATAAATCGTATTGTTTCTTGATTCTTGTTTGGCATATAATGATGAAGATAAGTTAGTTTTGTGAGTAGTAGTGGTGTAGCGCATTTCGCAGTCAGATTGCAAACAGCCCCTTAGGGCGTAAATATAATTTCAGAAGTGAGGGGGACAGATTGATCTAATTGTCAGGTTTTATTATTATTATTATTATCTTCTTTTAATTGGCTGAGAAATCAAATACACTTCTGGACAATAACCAATAATTTACATTCTATAATTTTTTAAAATATATTTTCCAAATGACAATTTTATGATTTGTTTATATAATACAAATACTTTTTCCGTTTTTATCATAGAATAAGCCAAGGTAGAAGATATATTTTATAGTTCCCATAGCCTAACATAGTAAATGTTATGTCAGTTAGAACTACATTAATCAGATGCTTTTTTTATTACCTAGAGATGACTTGAAAAGCACATAAACCATGTATTGTCACAGCCGTGTGTTTATTGTCTTCATGTTTTATTAGTCAAAACTAGATTCTTATTCAGCTTAGCTGCAGCAGAGATTGCTTTGGCTACAGCAATTGCTGGATGCCTTTATCCATATTAGGGATTTCCTGGCACGTCATACGTTATTACTTCTATGAGTCAATTTTGGACTTGCTGCAAGAGCACCCTCTGGCTTCAAGTATGAATTAAACATACAATGCATGAGAGTGTTTAGCGCTCCATATAGTGTTCAACTCTCATTGTCTGTTATAATCATCAAAAGTAAGTCAATCTACATTTTCCTACTATGTTGTCTAGTCACTGATGGTTATTTCATGTGGTTTATGTGGCCACTGAGCCAGACTATGACCAAGCACTGCTGTCCTGCTGGTTTGATGGTGCTGTGTTGCGTCTGTCAGATGTGCATGCGTGTGGCGTGGCTGTCGTGCTAATGCTGTTCTTGTCGTTATGTTCTCAACACTGCTTATGATGACATACCCGACAGTGGCCGAGAGAGCTCAACGCGCTGCAAATAGAAAAAAGCACCTGCGAACTAAGAAAACAACTTTGTCAATTTGACAACACACGCGCTGCAAATACTCACAACACAACCAAACAAAGAAACGCGCTGCAAATAAAATTCTTTATTTGGTTGTGTTGTAAGCATTTGCAGTGTGTTTCTTTATTTGTTTGCGTTGTGAGAATTTGCAGCACCTGCTGTCAAACTGATGAAGATGTTTTCTTGATTTGCTGGTGCTTTTTCTATTTGCATGTGTTTTCTAAAGTTGCAGCGCGTTGAGCTCTCTCGGTCACCGCACTTAACGACTTATTCTCGTTGGCCTATTTTGATAACAGATGCATTTTAGGTTAGCCCCACTGGGCCCACCTATTGTGATTCCTGGCTATGCTGGTGCTTCCTACCTTGAATTGTGTCCTCCGAAGGCAGCATTTTCCAGTTTTGGAACGCAGCCCTACATGCACTGTTGTTGGTGTCATGCGGCTACTGTACATTACGCATCCAGCAGCAAACGCAATTATGCGCATAAATGAGTGGGAACTGAAGCTGAAGTCTGATGATTCCATGCAAATTAACTCATACTCATACATATTTTCTGCTTACAGCTACTTTTTCAGCGCATCAAACTAATATTAACTAATAGCGCGCAATGTAAATATTTGCCATGTCATCATAAAAGCGCTTGAATGGTATTTATTTTTGCAATAAGTTCAGCTAATAATATTTAGATATGCATATTCTTAATTTTATGTAGCCTATTATTTAAATAATTTTAATATTTAAAGCAGATGTAACCACCGTCCACACCACCTTTTAAGACGCAATTACACCTATGCGTCCAATAGCTTTGGAATGAGAGAGATGGGTTATTTAAAGTAGACCTACCACCGTTTGTGTTCTTCTGAAGGAATTCATTTAGCCTACATCGTGGGTGGCATGAGGGAGTAAATGATAAGAGAATGTTCTTTTTTTCGGTGGAGTGTCCCTTAAAATGTTAAATATGGTTAAATGAGACATTCAGATTTGTTTTTATACATTTTTACTTGGTTAACTGTTAGATATCGTAAATCTCAGAAGGAAAGGAAAAGAGAAAGGATGGAATATGTGTGCACTGAGGTGCCAGCCTTATAACCTACTTCTATGTTTTTGAAGTGTGAGTGAAAAATATTTTGAAGAGGACTCTCCAAACACATCGCTGGGACTCTCCATACACACCACATTGTTTGCTTAAAGAAAAACAATTAGGTGGAAAATGAAAACTGTTAAACATTCTGCGGTTTTAAACACCTCAGTAAACTAAATATCAATGAACCTTGCAAGCACTGGCTTGCAACGTTGGTACACGAATATAGCTGGAATATTCTGGGATTTTATTGTGTGCCAAAAAAAAACATCAAAAAAAAAAACGCCCGGATGTTGACCAGTCACCATGCTGACGTTCAAGGAAGAGTTGGACAAAAAATGAAAAGTGTCACCCTTTACTCATCCTCATGTCGTTCCCACCCTGTATGACTGGTTAAATTTTTTATTTTTTGTTTTTTACAGTGGAAGGCAGTGGTCACCTAAACTGTTTGGGGTGATACTCTTGCTGGACCAATGATCTACCATCACCAGCATAAAACAAACCTGTTTAGACCAGATAGCTTCTTCAACTGGACTTTCCTGAAGAAAATAAATAAATTAGGCCTACTTTATATGTAAACTAGTTTGTAGAATGTTATATGAGACGTGCTCGGTATTTGTGCAAAATATACATACAATAATAATGAAATCATGCAAAATGCCCACATGAAAAAAATACTATAGTAATTTATAGTAAATACTATAGTGTTTTTGAACCATACTATAGTAAAGTGCTTGCATTAAGTTGTTGTGGTAATTCTATAGTTGCTGTGGAAATATAACAACTATAGTAATATAAACAAATTACTTTGCACAATACTGTACTAAATTTTCTACAAATATAAGGTATATTATACTACAATACACTACAGTTTACTGTAGTAGAAACTAAAGTATACTACAGTATTTATTGCAGTTTATCAGTTCACGATAGTTAATACTATGGTATGCTGTAGCATTCATTAACAAAGTCTTGTAAATACTATAATATATAGCCTACAGTATAATACACTTTATAGTATGGTTAAAAAACACTATAGTATTTACTATAAATTACCATAGTATTTTTTCATGTGGGAATAAGAAATGATTATTACAACATAAAGGAGCTGTTGGCCGGCATTTCAATTTGCATACTTGAGGTAAGCATGTAAAAGATCGAGGCTATCGGTCTGAATAAGCCAAACACAGTTAAACTAGAGCATCCTCCACACACGGCTTCTGGCTCGATGCGATGCGTTGGAAGGGGGTGTTTTTTCGGGGTTTCGGTCTGCGCCCTCCTCCGCCTTCTCTTATAAAAGGCGCAGCGTTTCTTCTCAGGGCAGTTGAACTCACTCCGCCCGTCAGTCGGTATGGACTCAAAGGATGCTCAAGAGAGTTTAGAGAGCGGCGGCGGCGGCGTTTTTTATTAAAGGGGCATCAGTTACTGCCATCAGTGTACAAACGATATCACCAAACTAGACAAATCTAGGACAGTCTTGTGAAAATATTTTACAGTTAAAGGCTTCTCATTTGATGTGCCATTATGCATATTGATGTTGAGGATGATATGCAGAATCAATTCAATATGTGGTTAAGCCAAACTGTAGCCATCAACACTTTGAATGCTCATGGATAAAATTCTTTCCAGTCTGCCTTAAGCTTCTTATGACCACCTTCCATGTTTAGGCATTCAAAGGAGTAACACTCAATCTGATCATGAACTGTGAGCAGCGACACATCCTCATGTGTCCTGCTGACCTATATTGAAGATACGTGACTGAGCTGTTGTAGTCAGCACCATATAAATGTCCATGCACCATCCATCCACCCGTTCATCCACAGTCAGGGGGCACCTTGTATGGATGGCCAGTTGTCAATACACCATAAATGTGATTTTTAAATGAGAGAACTCGTATCATCTGCAAATGGAACTGGGGAAAAATGGAAAACTGGAAAAATCTGTAAATGATGACAGAATTTTTATTTATTTTCTATTCCATTAAAAACAACAGGCCTCCCCTATAGTTAAAATATTGTAATGTAAATATTGCTGACGGTTAAGATATATTTTTTATTTCATTTGATTATTTTTAATTAATACATGAATTGATTGTTTTAATGAATTTATTTTTTATGTAATTTTGTTTTTTATTTATTTAATTTATTTATTTTTCTAAATTAATACATGTAAATGTAGTTCTGTTTTTATATAAATTACTGCTTTCTAATATAAACCTCTATGAAACTGTCTTTACATTCTCGTTTGTTTTTTTCTAGATGGAAAGCCATGTTCTAGTTAAAATCCTCTTGAGTTTCAGCTAAAAATATTACGAAGATCACTTAAAAATGACCTTGTTTGATTTGCGTTCTCATTTTAGCTTCACTGTTTTAAACTGCAGAGGAATCTATCTATCTATCTATCTATCTATCTCTCTATCTATCTATCTATCTATCTATCTATCTATCTATCTATCTATCAGTCTGTCTGTCTGTCTGTCTGTCTGTCTATCTATCTATCTATCTATCTATCTGTCTATCTATCAGTCTGTCTGTCTGTCTGTCTGGCTGTCTATCTATCTATCTATCTATCTATCTGTCTATCTATCAGTCTGTCTGTCTGTCTGTCTGGCTGTCTATCTATCTATCTATCTATCTATCTATCTATTTATCATCTATCTGTCTGTCTGTCTATCTATCTATCTAACATAGACATGTTACACATCATAGACATCACTATGCTAATATAAGGCATGTACAAAAGTATAACACCATTAACAACAAAATAATCTCTTTCAATTCAGGAACTTCAATGCGTCAGTAGATGATGCTGTGGGAACTCACTACAAAATCAAGTCAGTTCACTGGCAGACGATGCAATGCACCCTGTGTGACGCAGCCATGTCTATAAGCGAAAGTATGGAATCATCCATACAGAATTTTCTGTCTTTGGGGTTGTGTGTACTATAGCCTGCTGTGAAAGAGTATTCATTCACAAACTCATGAAAGATTGGTTTATACTTGCACACTTTCTCCACTGAATTGATCGGTTGACTCGACTGCTTGTGAGATGGTGGGCTTGTGTTGTGATGTTCTCGATTGATCATCATGTCCATGCTGTGAGCGCTTGAATACATGGACATTTCACTCCACTGTGGCGTTTTTCAATCCCATACCCAGTCTGAGACTGTGGAAGCTCATTTGTGCCTCAAATGTCGTGGAAGTATGGGCCATTACCTTCCTCTAAGGCTTTGGGGATGACAAAAAAAGAATAGCTCTGAGCTCATGTCTCTCCATCAGAGAGGACTTGATCTGTAGACCTGAATAACACATACT
This sequence comes from Sinocyclocheilus rhinocerous, assembly GCF_001515625.1. NCBI lineage: Eukaryota > Metazoa > Chordata > Actinopteri > Cypriniformes > Cyprinidae > Sinocyclocheilus > Sinocyclocheilus rhinocerous. The sequence continues at coordinate 448,055 of NW_015651483.1, forward strand.
ATCACATACAAATAGTCCCTTGTAACAGACTTTTCTGAGGCTTGCCTGCTTCGAGGGCAATGTCTACTGTCTGGCTCTTCACTGTCTCCAAATACTTTCACCAAGTCCATTGATGCCGCATTGGCTCTGCTGAAGCCAAGTTTGCATACACTGTTGAAAAAAAAAATAGAGGCTGTTTCTCAATATGTGTTCTTAAGCGATCTTGCGTCCTTGTGTTCTCGCTCTACGTCATCATTAACTGTCGAAGTTCAATTCCAATACTCAAGAACGCAAGTACAGAGGATGCATGAAAGTGCCCGGATGTGTTCTTGATATCGAGGACATCGAGTGTAGACTTGAGAGAATCAATCCATTAGAAGTCCCAGAAGACATGTATGGTCGACATATGGAAGCCTGTATGCTTTAAACTTCCCGTTTAAGAGTCCCGTTGCAAGCTCGCAAACACGTGACGGCTTATGAAAGTAAACATATGTTTTGCATCATTTTAACTTCCGAGTTCGTTCTTTCAAGGTAGCCTGGCAAGACCGGTCTCCACGAGAATGCAAGTCAAAATACTATAGTAATTTATAGTAAATACTATAGTGTTTTTGAACCATACTATAGTAAAGTGCTTGCATTAAGTTGTTGTGGTAATTCTATAGTTGCTGTGGAAATATAACAACTATAGTAATATAAACAAATTACTTTGCACAATACTGTACTAAATTTTCTACAAATATAAGGTATATTATACTACAATACACTACAGTTTACTGTAGTAGAAACTAAAGTATACTACAGTATTTATTGCAGTTTATCAGTTCACGATAGTTAATACTATGGTATGCTGTAGCATTCATTAACAAAGTCTTGTAAATACTGTATTATATAGCCTACAGTATAATACACTTTATAGTATGGTTAGAAATGATTATTACAACATAAAGGAGCTGTTGGCCGGCATTTCAATTTGCATACTTGAGGTAAGCATGTAAAAGATCGAGGCTATCGGTCTGAATAAGCCAAACACAGTTAAACTAGAGCATCCTCCACACACGGCTTCTGGCTCGATGCGATGCGTTGGAAGGGGGTGTTTTTTCGGGGTTTCGGTCTGCGCCCTCCTCCGCCTTCTCTTATAAAAGGCGCAGCGTTTCTTCTCAGGGCAGTTGAACTCACTCCGCCCGTCAGTCGGTATGGACTCAAAGGATGCTCAAGAGAGTTTAGAGAGCGGCGGCGGCGGCGCACGCTGTCGCTGTAGCAACGGGCGGAGGACCGCGGCGGCGGTGTTCTTCATCCAGAGTTTATTAACGGCCGCTTGTGCCGCCTTCAGCCTCATCATCATCCTCAACCAGCAGCACGTAAGAGCTCGTTTCTGATTTCATTTGTGTTCTTTACGGTGTATAACGCTGATTTGAGTGCTGTAGATGATGTACGAGTGAAGTAGAGTGTAAGTGCATTTAAAAGTCCTTCAGAGGGCAGTATTGACCGTGGTTTGATGAAGTTCTTCAGACTTGTCACAGCCAGATATTCAGTCAAAGATCTGAGATTATAGGATATTTGTTAGTGTCACAAGCAAATTCTTTTTGTAATGTGTAGAATATTTAATGGGTTTCAGTGACAGCCGTTAGTGTTTAGTCAGTTAAACCACTTGTCTCAGGTGTGTTGTTTCATGTGGTCATGTTGTGTGTCTGAGAGTGTGGTCTGATTGAGCTTTGCCTTGGCATGTCCCCTCGGGGGAACCCCTCTTAACATCTGAACCATCTTTATGTGAGTTTGTTTTTAAAATCATCTGTTAAATAACTGTTGAGGTCAGGAGAACAGGAGATCTACATTTCCATTTCAAAGTAGGCCTATACTGATATCAGACAACGGTACCCACAAAAGACACTTACTAAATGATCCACTTAGTGGTCCGAGGGTGAACAGGATGTGATTTGCACACTATTTGGGTTGTGTGCCAAGTCCTGAAAGGGCATTTTTGTTGAGCAAAGGTGTTCCACTATCTCTATGCAGGCCTTTTCAGCCCACATGTTCCACAACTAGCCTTTTGCTCTGGTCAATGAAAGTATTTTTGTGATTCTGTTGATTTGATACAGGATGGAATTTTCCATGTCTAACAGAATGAGTGTGTCTGTTATTTCTCATCACTTTGATCATTACCATTTCCCTATCTTGAATCAGCTGGGAACTAAGTGGTGACCCAAAACAATAAAAGTGTTTATTGTGAAAAAAGTCCTTTAAATTAAACAATAAAATGTATTTATTTGATGAACAACATTACACAAGCCCAATAAGAAAATTCACAATTTTGAAAATGCATAATCAATGGAAGAAGTGTGATAATGGTTTTTGGGACACCATGGATATGAACTAAAATGTGCTTTTAACATACTATTTCTGTATTTAAAAAATGTGTTTAGTTACCACTTGTAGTACACTTGAACCCATCTTTCATACACTAGTGGGTTCAAGTGTACTACAAGTGGAAACTAAATAATTTTTTTAAAAAAAGAGATTGTATAAGCACGTTAGTTCATATTCATGGTGTCCCAAAATATTACACTTGAGTACACTTAGATGTTCTTAAGATGATCTTAACTAGTACTAAAAAATCATTTTTAGTATATTAAGAACAAAATTAGTGTGTGGAAATAGAGCACTTTAAGTATGCACCTTTTTCACCTGGGATGAATCTATACTAGTTTTATTACCATTTTTGAGTTGCATAACTTTTTTTTTTTTTTTTTTTCGTGGGGGGCTCACCGTACTGATAATGCCAAACCTATTATGCAAATTGGCAACGTTGGTCTTTTGAAGAATAGAGCATTTTTCAAAATTCATTTGGCTTGCCTAATTAAGGAATTAGAGCTGTGGTTTTGGAAGGAGGGGGGTTTTGCCCCAGTGAGTTCCACAGTCTGTTAACTGTGAACAATGTAGCGTTTTTAAAGGGGTCATATGATGCTTTTTTAAAGATCATTATTTTGTGTATTTGGTG
>NW_015651483.1:451243-455531 GCF_001515625.1 Sinocyclocheilus rhinocerous
TGTATTACTTTTTACTTTTTTGGTTACACCACATGAGATTTTAAAAGCTGTAATCAGCTTGCTTATGTCAGTCTTAGAGGAAACCACATCTAATTTTCACTTCTTTATGTACGTGTGTGTGTGTATCAGGCTTAGATTCAGATGAGTTGAGATTCACAGCCATCTGGAACCAGAATGTGGATCTGAACAATCAGAAGAGTGTGAAGCTGTCCTGTGCAGGACCGTACATGGTCTATCTGTGGGCTTGTGTGGACAGCTACGGCACTCAGACGGTTGCCAACCTGACACTGGAACAGGGAAATAAATCGTTCCACCTGCAGACCCTGCGAGACAAAGGGTGCCAGGAGATGCAAAGTGTTTTCATGCTCTCCAATAAAAGCGAAGTCACGTTTAAAGTCGGACACATCGAAGACCATTTCAATATTGAAAGGCTCTTCTTAGGCCTCCACTACATGCTAGGAGCCCAGTGCTTCCCTTATCCACTATAGAAGCTATCCTTTTTAAGGTGCTCGTTCTTCAGAAGAGCTGTTTAAATGATAAAACTATGGCATGACCCTCACTTTGAGTTACCATGAAATATCTCTCGTTTTCACCCTGATTTGAAACTTGCCTGAGTTTGAAGTATAATGATGATGCCATAGTCAGACTTTCCCTGGACCAAAAGTATAATCATGAAGCTAAAGAAGACGACTTGGAGAGCTGCAAAGACATTTTTCCAATAGCGGAAGAGTCTGTTATTTTTCCATACTATATTAAAGCTTCCTGGCTCTTCAAGATGACTATTTGTGAAACACCTACTGCATCACAGTGGAAGTGGGCGACGATGTGGTATTAACCGTAATGGCACTTTGTCAGCTCAAAGAGAGCATACCTCACCACAATCTGGATTAGTGGTGTTCCATAAACTCTTTGAATGTATTGATACTCTGCAGCTTGAAAGAGAATGGAAGGCCTTTATCTGAAGTAACCAGCTGCAGATCATTTTGAAGCTACTTCTGATCAATGTACATAGTACTGTCATTTGAGCAGGAATAATTAGAACACCCTCAGGTATTGTCCTGAAACAGCTTTCAAATACTGACATAGCAATAATGTTCTCAATGTTTGTCTCAAACATTTATATTTCAGTTTAGGCTTTGGAACAGGTACTGAATATATATATATATATATATATATATATATGCGTGGCTGGAGTGGTGTTTTCATATATTGTACAGTCGCATAATTTTGTATATTCTTGGCCAATATCTTGTGTTCCAAGATAAATTTACCTTGTAAGACGTTGAGACTTGCCCAAATGTATTTTGAATGTGTGTATTTTGTCTTGTGGCACTAGCTAATTTTTTTAAATACTCTGGTAACGCTTTACAAGTTTCAGTTCATTAACTTTTGCATTAGGTATCGTGAACTAACAATTAGCAACAATTTATAATTTACAAATCTGATATTTGTATTGTTTACAACTTGAAATGTAGTTTATTATCACGAACCAAGATAAATAAATGCTAATTCACAATACCTAATGCATTAAGTAATAAACTAACTAAATGAATCTCTGTAAAGTGTTACATACTTATATTCAATACAGTCTAAGAAATCAAGCCTTCAGTTTTGTTTCTCAGGTAAGCAATGTCTAATTTTTTCTTTTTTTTTTCTCTATAGTTATTGTCTGACTAACTAGCATGTGCTGGTCTCCTTCCCCCTTCCATTTTACTCTTATATCAGTCTTTCCTGTCCATACATGCCCTTTGCTTCTAGCCAGTTATTTCAACAGTGAAAGTGAAAGTACATTCCCTATTTGTTGTTTTCCTTTGTAAATGTGCAACTGTAATACTACGCCATGCATGATTGTGATGTCATGCTGAGGAATCTCCTATTGTTCACCAGGGAATGATGTGGAACTACACACAGAGTCCAGACATCACACAGAGACTGCTGTTGCATCAGACCCTATAATTCACTATAACTTTCAAAGAAACAGACAAACATATCAGTTATAATGAAAACTTTATACCTGAAGAGCATGTAAACATCTAGTCGTGAGTCTGCTGTAGTCATATGACCAGATGTGCGTCAGAAAAATAACCAATAAAGAGAGCAATTATGAGTGTGTGTAGGCTACACATACAGAGAAATAAGTAATAAGCAAAATTATGAGTTTATATAGCAGATCTGAAGTCTGAAGAAGCTGCTGTGGGGTTGGGGTCCACAAAGTAAATCAGTAAATTTAGAATTCCGTTATTAAATTACAGAAAATAAAGGAAAATATAATGCAAAACCAAGATATTACATAAAATGAGTAAGACATTTGAGGTTACTAATAAAATAAGCAAATTTGTTACAATAATTATGTGACTTTTTACAGACGATCAAATGGAACATTCAACACACAAACAGTAGCGCATGGTTTCGATTCCCAGGGATTCCCGAGGAACTGAAATCAGAAGGAATTGTGATTCACAGTATACATTTTTTTTTAATCAATTTGTGAATCTACTACATCATTTTCTGTTGCATCAGGCAAGGTAGCCCCACTCACTCTGCAACTTCAGGTCCAGAGTCCTGCTCCACATAATTGCATATATTAGCGTCAAGCATGTTCTGACATGCTCCGTTAAACTCTGTTGAGCTTCAAGTATCATATCCAAGACAAGCAGAGTAGGCCAGTGGACTTGTTGTGTATGTATGTTGGGTTGTACATCACAGTTTTTCAGAGTTTATGGTTTGGAATTCATTTTATATATATATATATATATATATATACATATATATAATGTCTTTTTATAGATATTACACAAATTATTATAACAATATTATATTTTAAAATAGTCTAAACCGGTATTTAGTAAAGCTGCAGGACACGTTACGCAACTATTCTTAGTAAATCCCCAAAAATATGCTCAGGGGCACATACACATATTGTTAGATTGCACAAGCAAACACTCTTTAGATAAAGGGATAGCCTACGCTTAGACAAAAGTGAAGATGTCATTATTTACTCACCCTCAAGTCTTTCCAAACCCAACTTTCAAAACACATCTTCAAAAAACTAATGAAAATATTTTTAATGAATTCTAAAAGATTTATTGCCCTCCACTGAAAGTCCGTTCAAACGAATATTTGATGGCAAACGTTTCTGTTTTTCTGTGAAGAAAACTGTTTTCATACAGGATAGACCCGTTTGTCCATATTAGGAATTTCCTGGTACTACTTTCTGCCCGGCTTCGAGTATGAATGAAACATACACTGCATGGAGTGTTTAGCGCTCCGCGAAGTTCATCTCGCCTTATTCTGGGTCCAAATAAAACATCAGATCATGCTATCCTGTCTCTTTGAATTTAAATCTATATTTATTAACACCGGCTTTTGAAAACCTCTATGTGAACACACTTGCCCGAAAAAGTGCGGGGGACGAATTTACGTGATATTACCTCAAGTCTTTCCAAACCCAACTTTCAAAACACATCTTCAAAAAACTAATGAAAATATTTTTAATGAATTCTAAAAGATTTATTGCCCTCCACTGAAAGTCCGTTCAAACGAATATTTGATGGCAAACGTTTCTGTTTTTCTGTGAAGAAAACTGTTTTCATACAGGATAGACCCGTTTGTCCATATTAGGAATTTCCTGGTACTACTTTCTGCCCGGCTTCGAGTATGAATGAAACATACACTGCATGGAGTGTTTAGCGCTCCGCGAAGTTCATCTCGCCTTATTCTGGGTCCAAATAAAACATCAGATCATGCTATCCTGTCTCTTTGAATTTAAATCTATATTTATTAACACCGGCTTTTGAAAACCTCTATGTGAACACACTTGCCCGAAAAAGTGCGGGGGACGAATTTACGTGATATTATTGATAATCATTACGTGGTGATATTACTTGGGTGGGGGTGGGGCGGGGGATTCTCTTCTTTAATCTATGCCCCTGTTTGATGCTCACGTCTCTGAACTGGGAGGGAGACACAAAAACCGGACAGATAACTGAGTTTACAATATTGAGAGAGAAAAAAAACAGTGAAATAAAGATATAAATTTTTTTTTATTTATTCCTCCTAGAGTTGCTGACTATTAGCTTACTCTAAGGTTGAATATGGCAAGTGTTGACGAGTAACGATTATGCATTTCTTAATATAATTTGAAAGCTGCATTCAGCATGCTGATTTAAAATGTTTTACACATTACAAAATAAATTGTGTGAAACAGATTTATGAAAAGATCTATTTCGCGGTATTTTATTAACACGTCAGGGAAAATCCTTGCGCTCATTGGCTTGCCGCTTCTGTA
>NW_015651483.1:455830-457072 GCF_001515625.1 Sinocyclocheilus rhinocerous
GGCTTGCCGCTTCTGTAAAAAAAAAAAAAAAAAACGTAAGTTAGTGTTGTTTGGTGCCACGAAGAGCAAAAATTTGACAATGCACTTATTATCATGATTTAACACCGGAGACAACGGGGAAATCAGTACATGTACGGCAGGAAAGGCATAAAAGGTCTCAAGGCAGAAGAAGACGGAAAAACACAAAAAAGACAAAAATGAGCGTAAACATCAGTATGGCGGCATACGCAAGGTGTAAAGATTTGATGATGGAGAAAATGCTCAGCAGTGATGCCCAAATTGCTTTTTTATTGGACAGTTAAGTGAATTAAATATCGTGTAGTCTGTTCAATAAAATCAGTGTAACCTAAACAGTCAGAGACATTCATGCTGTGGCCAGCAAGCAGCCGTCATTTCACCGTCTCGGTTAATAATAACTAATATAACTATAGACCTGATATTCGGCTCTGTGTAACCCACTTCTAGCCCAAATAACCTTGAATTTGGTTTCATGTCGTTTTTTGGCAAAATAACTGAGATGTATGATATTCCATCATGTAAGTAAGTAAAGTCAACAGCGTTTACAAGGGCTACGTGTAGTCTGTTCTTAGCCCACCTGGCGAAATCGAGGCAATCTGTGGTCTAATTTTAATGGCTTGGCTATAGCCCTATACCAGTAACCAGACCAGCGATGAGCATAGCCAAAATAGCCTTAAAATTGTTTACATGTCATTTTCGCCCACGCAGCTTCTTATCAAATGCAAGTAAACTTTTGAAACATTTAAATTAGCATTATTTTATATTTTATTTAATTATTTTACAGCATGATTAAATATAGCATTATTTATTATTCCAAAAATAATGCTAATTTAAATATTTCAAAAGTTTACTTGCATTTGATCATATGATTTCATGCATCCCACAAGCTGTTAAATGTTACATTCATACACATTATATTATATTATTGATATTCGGCTGTCTTTCATTTTATAAATAAAAATGCAATTACAATTCCCAACCGCTAGATGGCAATTGTAGCCCTACATGAGACATTTTTTTTATTTTTATTTTTTATAATGCTTTATTGTCAACAAGTAGCATGTACAGTGCCATATCTCACTATATAACAAAAACATTTCACATGCCTCAACAAGAAGGAACAAGGAAAAAGAAAAGGAAAGGAAAAAAAAAAAAGAGGGTACATAAGCATAGGCCTGGTTTCACAGACAGGGCTTAGACTAAACCAGGATTAGGCCATAGTTC
>NW_015651483.1:457781-469134 GCF_001515625.1 Sinocyclocheilus rhinocerous
CTCGCAGGTGCATGCCATAAAATAGATGCAATAGAGATCCTTTGATCGCTGAACTCATGTTTTGATCAGTGAACATGACACCTGACACAACACCAAAGTTACAATGCCAGATCCCTCAAAACTCATTAGATTGCAAATGAGTTGCAACCCCAGAAACAGGCTTAGATGTTTTACAACCTTTTGAAATACAGTACACTGCTATGGTCGCATCAGTAATCATTCAACCCAGACACCCATCACCATTCTAGTTTCATTGCGCTACGCGAGAGGAAATATTTGCATTTCGTGTGATGTTGTAAAAACTTTAGACCTTTAACTAAGTGCATATGTGCGTTTTAACTAGCAGTCCGCAAATCTTGCAACAAGAAAATCAAAGCGCAATACTGTCTTGATTTTATTACGTAGTATGAAACACAAAAAACATTTGCTTTCATTCCAGTTGGCCTAAATATTTGTAGGCTACACGCATGTGTTTTAACTGATAGCCCAGCAAGCAGTAGCCGTCATTTCAACGTCTCGGTTAAGTATAGTCCGGCTATGTGTAACCCACTTCTAGCCCAAATAACCTTGAATTTGGTTTCATGTCGTTTTTTGGCAAAATAACTTGTGAGATGTATGATATTCCATCATGTAAGCAAAGTAACAGCGTTTACAAGGTGTTTGGTTTCATTTCTTTGACATGTTCAATACTTAGCCTGTGCGTAGCCATGATTTAGCTCGTAGTCAGAGTGGCTATCTGTAGCCCACTTATAGTCAAACCTGATTCACTGTCGTTTTTGGCCAGGCAGCGCATGAGATGGTTGATATCCCATCATGTTCGCAGTGTCAATAATATCTACAAAGATATAAGTGTCATTTCATGACATGGTCTATATGTAGCCATGATTTAGCTCTAAATTGGACGGGCTACGTGTAGTCTGCTTTTAGCCCACCTGGCGAAATCGAGGCAATCTGTGGTCTAATTTTAATGGCTTGGCTATAGCCCTATACCAGTAACCAGACCAGCGATGAGCATAGCCAAAATAGCCTTAAAATTGTTTACATGTCATTTTCGCCCACGCAGCTTCTTATCAAATGCAAGTAAACTTTTGAAACATTTAAATTAGCATTATTTTATATTTTATTTAATTATTTTACAGCATGATTAAATATAGCATTATTTATTATTCCAAAAATAATGCTAATTTAAATATTTCAAAAGTTTACTTGCATTTGATAATATGATGTCATGCATCCCACAAGCTGTTAAACTCATACACATGATATTAGGATTGTAGCCCTACTGAGACATGACTACTGGCAACGCGAGACACGAGAGTTAGTAGAGATCAGTGTTGCGTTTTGAATTTTGTTTTTACAAGAGAGAGCACTAAGTTTACTTGTCGGAGAGCAGCGGGCAAACAACAAACGATAAAGGACATTCCTAGTTGGTCTTGTAAGTATCTGTGTTTTCGTTTTGACTTGTGTTCATTATTTATCTATTATATGTTATCATGTTTAGGAACCGTGACATTTTAGTGAAGGGAGCAGATCATAGTTGATAGTGACCCGTGATTAGGCCCACGGTTCAGCACGCATGTGTTCAGAGGATTAATTGCAAAATTTAATAGAGTAAAGTAAAAATTTAAGTGTGTTGTATTTATAACATTTTATTTTGTCATTAATTCTTTTGTATTTTTATCATTTTGTATTGTCTTAAGTTGTCCAAGTTGTTAAAAATGTTATTTTTCTTAATAAAAGCTGTATATTGAATTTGTTGGGATGGATTGCCATTTTGTTGTCTATTAGATGTATATATGTAGTCGTTTAATAGCGGTCTATTTGATGACTAGTCCATTCTTGGGCTATGGTTAGACGTCTATTAAATGTTCACTGACAGCCCAAATTCAGCCTTGTTTTAGCCTAGACCCATATTCACAGTCTATTAGACGTATATAGGTAGTCGTTTAATAGTAATAGACATCTTTTAAACGCAAAATTGCTTGCTGGGATCGGTAAAGTACACGAAGAACAGCGATGCCAATGCTAGCTTAAGAACTACAGTATGCACCTTTGTGACAAATAACAAATAATGTGACATTAAACACAATCTTTTTAAAGAATATTTATGTTTAAAGAATTATAGTAGGCTACATAATACTTATTTAATATTAGTTAGTGTATAATGATCTCTGTTATCTCGTCATATTAAGGCCCGTTCATGGCGAAAACTATAAAGTTTTACTAATACTATTATTATTATTTACTTAAACTAGAAAGTTTGAATAGTCGTTCTAAACCCTTCCCTTGTATCGATAAAGACCCATTCTCACCAAGAACATTAACTTTTAAGATTATAACGCAAACACCAACGTAACAGTGTTTAGGCCTACAGTAAGCACGCACTCCCATTTTTAATCTGCTGCTTTGAATGCTTGACGTTACTGAAGTCAGATGGATACTGCTTGGATGTCAATGTTTTTAATGTTCATTAGCTTTTATTGTTCATCTGAAAGTGATTCCAATGATATCCTTCCCTTAGAGTCATTATGTGCCGTGGACTTTGCTATTCTGATAGAATTAGAAAAATAATTAAATCAACGAACAATTTTTGACATACATTTTATTAATAAAGTAACAATTCTGAAATATGTTGACGGTTGTATTTTTTTGTCTGTTATCTCAGTATTCCATTCAGTGTTGTACAGGGGTTTTATGCATAATAGTAACCCTAGAATGCGAAAGAGAGTTTAAAACAGCTGGGCTGAGATATATAACAATTTTGATGACTGCAGAAATGTGTTAATTAAGTATACACATTATCCCACTGGTCACAATTGTAACTGTCCATAAAACCAAATTTTTCACACACTTTTCCAAATAAATAAATAAATTATTATTGATTATTTCAAAGGGTTACTAATGACACATCATTTGGATATTTTCATGTCTGGGAAAAATTTGAGATTAAACAGGTTAATACTGGAGAACCACCTAAAGTGATTGCCATGTCAAATCACGTAGACTGTGGGTCCAATCCTTTTTTTTTTTTTTTTTTTGAACATACTTTATATGTTATATGTTCATATCTTTCGTATGTGCAAATATTGTCATCTTAAATCTGCACTCTGCTGCTTGGAGCTTAGGTCACTGTTTCAGTGTTGGCGTTTTCATCTTACTGGAAATTGGTTTTCAGTCATTTGGTGTTTGCCTTATCTGGCAAATGTTAAGCTGGTTACTTGTAGTGACTTGCATCCAATTCTTGGACCAGACGGTGGTGTTCAGGACTGCCTCTGGATCTTCTCCCTCTTACACCCACTATTCATTTTTTGAATGGTAGTTTCAAAAGACTGGATAAGTCATTGTAATAGTGCCAAGCTGATGATTATTCTTCTTATTCTTCTAGTAAAAACTATGAAAAACTGCATCACACACAACAGTACAAAGGGAACGTAAGATCAGTAGCCCGCTTCTCATCCTTACTGTTATCTATATATAGCTATTAGGACTGTTTTCTATATATATATATATATATATATATAATGTATTTGTATACGTGTGTGTGTGTCTGTGTATTTAATATATTATATAGTATGTATTAGGGCTGTGCATCTCATAACTGAGGCCCATGCGATACGCATCTTGATGCATAGCCAACGATATGATACATTAAAAATACATTTGAAGCAGCTACCAATCCGATCCAATTCACCTCTATTACGATGCAGTGCGATCCGATTTCGATTCGATACAACAGTGCGATTTGATGCTATGGAAAAAAATATGATCGCTTTTATTTCTTTGGTTCAGACAGACAGCAAATCATAAATTAACTTCAGTGTCTTCTGACTTCTAACACCTCAATGCCTGTTTCATAAAACAAGTTTACCAAATAAACCAGGCTTATTTCAGTTAGTCTGACTCATTGTCAAATGATTTGGTTCCATAACGCAAATTTAACATAGATCAACCTCAGTCACTGTGGCAACTTATGCTGGGAAACTAACCTGGTCCAGGGCAGGCTAACTGTCAGGCTAAGCTGAGCTCCTCTAACACTGACCAATAGGAATGCAATGATATTACCACTGACTCTCTCACATAGGCTACTATTATAGCCATGCAGCCTTTCTCTCTGGTTTTATGACAGCTGTACCTTTTATAGCTAGCAGAACAGAGAGCAGAAGTTTAGAACTAGTGCTGTCAAACGATTAATCGCATACAAAATAAAAGTTTTTGTTAACATTATATGTGTGTGTACTGTGTATATTTATTATATATATATATATATATTTTTTTTTTACTCATCTCAAATGCATTAAACAGCATAAATATATTCACTGTTTGCCATGGTGGATCAATTTGATCCATGTTCGACATTAAGGACTTTCATCCCCGCTTTTCCTATAGGTCTCCGTAGTGTTGTGATGCACCATATTCACGCAGTAGCAGTGATGACAGAACGCTCTTGAGAAAGTTTAGAGAGAAGAAATCAATCTACATATAAAATATTGCTTTCTAAACAATAAAAGTATAACGCATCCACTAGTAATTATATATAAATAAATAGTTTTTTACCGATGCAATATGTTGTATTGCATTGCAATACAAATGCCAACCTGTATCCGATGCACACTTTTTAAAATCGATGCATCGCATCAAGTTTTTATGCCGATGCACCAAGCGAATCTGTGAATCTTTCCCATCCCTAGTATGTATATGATATAACATTTAATATATTAAATCAAAAACCAGAGAGAGAAAAATAAATACACATACACATATATGGATATATTAACACACATCACATTGTTTCAGGTGGCAGGTGACTACACCCCCTTCCTCAGGTGGTTAAACCTCCCCACCCAAGAATCACACGCATTCACACACAAGCAGTTCTCTTCTTTGAGAATTATTTGAACAAACTCGTTTGAAAATGAAATCAGAAATATTTGAATGCATACCTTTACCTTAACATCATTAGTAAGTAATAATTTTACTGAGATTTATTTAAACAGCCCTTGTGATTTTACTCATAGTTACTCATGGTGTTCCTCAGGGTTCAGTGCTAGGACCATTGCTATTTATCATCTTCATATTACCTCTGGGCAATATCCCCCCATATCACTCTGACGTACTTCCTCCCTATACTCCACCCCGAATACTTAGTTCCTCTAAGACTGCAATGTTAACTGTACCTACATTCAGACTTAGCACTATGGGGGCCAGAACCTTCAGCTGCTCTGTCCCACATCTTTGGAACTCTCTCCCTCCTCACATCCATCAGCTGGACTCTCTATATCAATTCAAATCACAATTAAAAACATAACTGTTTAGATTAGCATACCTTGTATAATGTTCTTTATTTATTTATCTTGATTTTATAGTCTAATGTTTCTATTAGTTTAACACCTTGTTTTTATTATTTGATTGTGCTACTGATAACTTGTTTGGGCTTGTTTTAATGTTTCTTCTATTTTTGCTTTGTAAGGTGTCCTTGGGTGTTTTGAAAGGCGCCATCAAATAAAATGTATTATTATTGTTATTATTATGGATAGGTTTATGATTATGGATAGGTGGTTAAATAATAATAAACTTGACAGAATCGTACCACAAAGAGGATGGACAAAGTGTAGATATTTGCTAAACTTGACAAAGGTTTACATTTATTAAAAAAAAATCTAATAACAGTTATCTGAACAGTTTAGTAGTCTCTGTGATGTCGCCAACCCTTGTAAAACTCGCTAGGAATATTAACCCAACTCGATAACACTTACTTCAGAATAATCCACATAATTTAGTTAACATATTGCAAGATGATACAACTTCTAGCCGAGATGTTTTGTCTGTGAAAAACACTGCAATAAAACCAGACAAGACAAATACAGTGTAGGCCTATTACCAGCATTGTTAAATGTGCATAAGTAAATAATGCTTACCTTAGCTGTAGCTCAGGTGGCCCTCAGTCAGTCGCTAGTGTTTAGCGATGGAGGGTTAAACACATAAGATTGTCAAAAAGGATCTCCAAGAATCTTTTCAATTTCATATCTAAACCTCTCCATACGTAACACACTACTAAACTCTGATATATTATATTAATATATATATATAGCCTGCATACACACACGTACATAGTTATTTTTTATATAAAAATAAAGCAAATTACAAGCCATAAGAAAAATACAATAGATACACATTAAATAGTAAATAAACTTGTTTTTATAATACAGTAGGTTTAACATGTATACTTTATTTAACATCTTTTGTTGATTGATTTACATAAATGAGACAGACAGGTATTTGATTAGGCTGCTGTCCCTTTAAGACCGAATTAATATAATATACTGACACATATCTGTTTTCACCCACCTGTTTACATTCACTTGAGCCATAACCGACTGTATTTACGTGAGATACTCAACACGATTTACATTTTGACAGCTGTGTGTGTATTTCACAATTAAGGCGCAGGCAGAACTGATCGCAGAACTGGGATTGCGCGGGAGCGCAGCCGAGACAGCGCTTCTGTGTGTCTGTCATTCAGCGTGATTCCGCCTATCTATCCCGCCTTCACTTAGCCTACTCCAGGTTAATCGATAACGAATTGTGATTGGATGGTAATTTGGTTCTACGACAAGCTTACTTACCTTTGATTAGGCTGTTCTCGTGTGACAGAACACTTCTACTTCTCGCTCTGATCACCCAGTCATAAAGAAATTTTGAAATAGGGGACAAAACATGATTTTTTCAAAATAAGTCGGGACACTAAAAAAAGAGCTGAAATAATACGGGACTGTTCCGGGAAAAACGGGATGTCTGGTCACCCTATCAATAGCTCATAATGTAAGCTTAATATTACAGGATGTGCAGGATCCTGCAACCACCACGTCTCAGTCAAGCTGAGAGCCTATTTCTTACATCCTTGAAGTTTCCTCGAGGGAGAATGGTTAAAGAACAGAAAACACAAAGCGCTGTAAGAAACTTTGATTAGAACACCGTTATCTTTGTGTCTCTGGAACGTCTGTGTTGGCGTGTGTTCTTATTGTTATCAGACTAAGGAGCCAACTTTAACCCTAGCATGTGGATATTATTGTTTTTCTCAACATTAACATGTGAAAAAATATAAACACGATAAACATAGGCCGACTCGAGTGCATGTGATTCTGTTTTGTAATTGGCATGGTCTGCTTCATTTTTTCCATTTGCTCTGCTTGAATGCTTTTTTTCTCTCAATCTCTCTCTCTCTCTCTGTTTACACACATTTTCAAGATGTTTTATTTTTTGATTATTAAAAAATAATTTCTTTCTCATTACTCATTTAAATAAACAAATATTCAATTATTATTATTTTTTTATGAGCCCAAATGTTCAAATACAATCTTTTTGAAAAATGCCCATCCCTAGGAATGATAGGGGGGAAATTATTTGTTTCAAACATTTTCAGGCTATTGAAGCATAAGTATGTATGGTATTTCAGTCTTGAAAAGTTTTTTTTTTTTTCAAGGAAATAATACTCATAATACCAAGTTTCAGGCATTTGTTCAAATAAGTACAAGCTAGAAAGGGAAGGAATAAATAAAGAGAAAGACAACGTTTTTTAAAATTTTTTTTAAATTTAGGATGAAGTCAAGTAGCGTCGAAAGAGATGAGTTCCCTGAGATGAGGGAACGAGACATTGCTATGGGAATTACCCTTTCCTCCAAATACTACTGAAGCCTTATTGAATCACGCCAGTGAAACTGGCCAATGGCGTTCAAGCGCACAAAATATGAGGGGCTCCCACTCTATATAAAGCAGCGCTTGTACGTCATCTATTCAGAATCTTTTTTTTCAGCCAACCTTCTACGAGACTACTACTCACCGTGATCTACACGCTGCAGCGGACACGCCTTCTCTTCCCCTGCTGTTCCGGTGAGCTTCGGAAACAAGGATGACTCGCGATTGCCTCTCCTGCGCAGAGCCAATCGAACTCTCTGATGGCCACAAGTCGTGCGTCTTCTGCCTGGGTCGCGCCCACGCAGAGGCGGCGCTTGGGGGGTCGGACTGCCCCCACTGCGGAGATATGAGCTCCGGACTCTCAAGCGCCATGTGGCCATCGTCCAAGGCGATGAACTCGCCCAACTAGCCCTGCCGCGCTCTTCCTCTGCAGCCTCTTCGAGCCAAGGAGGAAAGTGCCGCGAGCTTCTGATGAGGATCTGTCAGGGTCAGGTGACAAGCCCACGCCGGCTCAGTGCCCACGCGCTCCTCACCCCCCTGCTGCAGGTTCCCTTCCAGTGCGCTCCATGACCGCTGTTCTCCGCACCTCCCCCATCGCTCAAGATGTGGTGTCCTTCGGTGCCATGTAGGACGCTGAGGATGAAGATGATGCCATTTCGGTGGCAGCGTCTGCGAGAGAGGAGTGGTCTAACAGCCCGCTGGATTACACTGCGCCCCACGGCAGCGACGCGGGGGACCTCCATCATAGTGATGTCGAGCTCCTTAGCGTCCTGTCCAAGGCAGTTGATGAGCTCGGTTTGGAGTGGGCGACGCGCCGCTCACCAGTCAAGTGCACAACCCGGGATCCTCCCTCCTGTCTTCTGTGGACGGCGCTGACCAAGTGGGGTATCTTAAACTCCCTCCCGTGGAAGAAGCCATCGCTACCCATCTCTGTCCTTCAGCCGCGGCGAACTAGAGAGTGATAAATGCGTCTCTCCCCTCTAAACCTTGCAGCGCCACTGCAAACTTCGCTGGCAAGGCTTTCTCTGTGGCGGGCCAAGCAGCTTCAGCACTGCACGTGATGGCGATACTCCAGGTGTATCCCTGAAGGAGCGCTTCGTTGAACGGCGGTTTGACCAAGACAGCCTTGGCCGAAGCGCCGTCATAGCTCGAAGTGCCAGAGACCCAGCCCTGACAGAGACGGCAGGCTACCGGCACCAGAATCAAAGCCGCGTTCCTGATGCTGTCTCTCGGAGGAGGAAATCTGCACCCAGCGCCGAAGACGAGCCACTGAAAAAGTCTGCTTGCTCCACTGTGTGTGTTCACCACGCCCACCTGCCTGTTGCGGGCGGCGAGAGCAATTGTCATGTTTGTGTTTTGACTGTTCCACTATGCAGTGCAATAAAGTCGAAAAACATACAAAACTCACCTCAATATCAAAGCAATTCTCCTCCTCTCACTCCCCTCTCCCCCATCACTCACTCTCACACTCGTGTGGTATTAAACTCAAAAGTCTGCTCGCTCCGCTGTGTGTTCACCCCGCCCGCCTGCCTGTTTCGGGCGGCGAGAGCAATTGTCATGTTTGTGTTTTGACTGTTCCACTATGCATTGCAATAAAGTCGAAAAACATACAAAACTCACCTCAATATCAAAGCAATTCTCCTCCTTTCACTCCCCTCTCCCCCATCACTCACTCTCACACTCGTGGTTACTCAGGTTCCCTGAGATGAGGGAACGAGACATTGCTCTTATTGCCGTGTCACCTAGCTCAGGATCTTAGAATGCCAAGTTGCTTCAGTCAAGATTCTGAATAGATGACGTAAAAACACTGCTTTATATAGAGTGGGGGAGCCCCTCATATTTCACGCATTGGCCAGTTTCACTGGCGTGATTCAATAAGGCTTCAGTAGTATTTGGAGCTAACTTGCTGTCGGAAATTAAAGTGTTTAGATTTCCGAAAAACAAAACACAACGTGACGCTTGGATTGCAGCAGTGAAGAGAGAAGGCTGGATACCGACTAGCAACTCGAGGATATGTAGCACACATATTATATCTGGTAAGTAAACGACGTTTTAGTAAGTGAATTATTATTACTGGATTAATTTGTATTCCTATAACGTTATGTTCACTAGTTAAATATGTTGAATCTAAATTTGAGCTAGCATTGTGGCTCTGTCATTGTTTTCATATGTAGATAGCTAGCATTTTGATACGTTTGATTGTAAAAAGCAAGGGTTTATTTCCGTTTTCATTTCTAAATATTCTGTGGGCTGTAATTAGGAAAGTAGGAGTTTACGTCAGTTGTCTAGCTATATATTCAGCTGACAGATGCAATGCGTAACACGTTATAAAAACAAAACAATTGTGTAACATTAGCTAACTGCATTATTTCACAAAAGAGAATGGTAAACAACATTTTTTTCCTTCATTTATTAAGCGTTGTTAATGTTAATTCCATCATGCAGTAATGTAACAATAACAGTATTATTTTTTACATTTAACCTAACTAACCTGGATGAGTTAAATAATATTTAAATAAATATTGAAGAAATATTCTTAAATTTAAAAAAAATATATAGGCCTATTGTAGGAGCAAAATTACAATAAAAAAATGGCTCCTACACCTATGTTTTTAATTACTAGTACGTTTTCATGTTTAAACTCGATTTTGCCATATGTTGGAATGTTTTTAGTCCACAAACAAGCAATACTGTTCTTTATGAACTTTTGTACATTTTTATATAAATTAACGTCAATACATGCTGTAAAATGTTAATTGTTTGTTCATGATACCTTAAATATTTACTAATTTAAGACCCTTTTAAAAGTGTTACAGGGTGGTTGCAGTGGTCATACTGGTATCTAGTTAGTTTATTTGTAGATATCAATTGAATATCTACAAATTGAGACCACTCAACTGCTAGCATGAAATTAAGTGTTAATACAATTAAATGTTTGGGTTTTTTTTTCATCTTGTTTTTATCATTCACCAAAATGCTCTTGGCATTTGCTCATAATGTTCATAATCTACACTGCATAAAATGCTTTTCTTGCTTGGTATCTTTGCCTTGTTTCTAGTCCAAATATAAAAAAATTCCTAAATCAAGAAGCATTTACTAGACAAGTAAAAAGTATAGTCTTTTCTGAAAAAAAAAAAGTCAAAATTTAGTTTTTGCTTAAAACAAGCAAATTTATCTACTAATGGGGTAAGAAAAATAACCTTGTTTTCGGGAAAAATATTATTGTTGTTACCCCATTGGCAGATTATTTTGCTTGTCTTTGACTTAATTTTGACTCTTTTTTTTTCAGAAAACAAGACCATACTTTTTACTTGTTAAGTAAATGCTTCTTGATTTATTTATTTTTTTTAGATATTTGGACTAGAAGAAAGACAAAAACACTAAATAAGAAAAACTTTTTTGCAATGTATCTTCAACCAGTGATGTGTGAAAGGAAAGCTATAGCTTATCCCAATCATGTTTTTCTACTTTTGTCTTTAGGCAAGCCATCAGATGACCCTCTAAGTCCAGACTACATTCCATCAAAGCTTCCATACAGACCTGACCCCTCCAGAAAAATGGACCGATATCAGAGGTCTCTGAGACGAGCATCAGAGGTATATGAGATGAACACTGCGGAGGAAGTAGAGGACATGGACACAGACGTAACAGAAGTTAAGTC
>NW_015651483.1:469896-499675 GCF_001515625.1 Sinocyclocheilus rhinocerous
AAATGCATTACATTTCTGGGGTTATATTAATGTATCACTGAAGGGAACTGTCTTGAGAAAAGTTTTGATGGCAATGGCATTTTCTTCTCCGTATAAAGCGCAACTCTGCTTTGTTTACAGCGATAAACAAGGAAACGCTTTATTGCGGTCGGTTCATAAGCAGTGTTGCCAAGTCCGCCGTTTTCCCGCGGAATTGGGCTACTTAACACTGTTGCCGCGGGTTGTTGTTCATGTCCGTGGGTTGAAGCGACCCCAATAACGTGATATTTAGTCCCTGGAATGTGAATTTTACTTGAAGATCCCCGCCGAAAAACGTGTATAGACCATTTCAACGGCGATTCGTTCACGTAAGGAAGTGACGTCTTTGGTCCTTGGATGTTTCCGGTTAGTTGACGCGCACATTCAAAACATTGGCGGGAGACGGTTTATACACAGTGATATTGCGACAGTTTATTTATTCTTGCGATTAAAAATGTCAAAATTAAAACTAGGACCATGTTGTTCGGTGGTTGGATGCTCTCTCAGGCCAGGAACTAACTTGCTGTCGGAAATTAAAGTGTTTAGATTTCCGAAAAACAAAACACAACGTGACGCTTGGATTGCTGCAGTGAAGAGAGAAGGCTGGATACCGACTAGCAACTCGAGGATATGTAGCACACATTTTATATCTGGTAAGTAAACGACGTTTTTGTAAGTGAATTATTATTACTGGATTAATTTGTATTCCTATATGTTCACTAGTTAAGTATGTTGAATCTAAATTTGAGTTAGCATTGTGGCTCCGTCATTGTTTTCATATGTAGATAGCTAGCATTTTGATACGTTTGATTGTAAAAAGCAAGGGTTTATTTCCGTTTTCATTTCTAAATATTCTGTGGGCTGTAATTAGGAAAGTAGCAGTTTACATCAGTTGTCTAGCTATCTATTCAGCTGACAGATGCAATGCGTAACACTTTATAAAAACAAAACAATTGTGTAACATTAGCTAACTGCATTATTTCACAAAAGAGAATGGTAAACAACATTTTTTTCCTTCATTTATTAAGCGTTGTTAATGTTAATTCCATCATGCAGTAATGTAACAATAACAGTATTATTTTTTACATTTAACCTAACTAACGTGGATGAGTTAAATAATATTGAAGAAATATTCTTAAATTAAAAAAAAATATAGGCCTATGTTTTTAATTACTAGAACGTTTTCATGTTTAAACTCGATTTTGCCATATGTTGGAATGTTTTTAGTCCACAAACAAGCAATACTGTTCTTTATGAACTTTTGTACATTTTTATATAAATTAACGTCAATACATGCTGTAAAATGTTAATTGTTTGTTCATGATACCTTAAATATTTACTAATTTAAGACCCTTTTAAAAGTGTTACAGGGTGGTTGCAGTGGTCATACTGGTAGCTAGTTAGTTTATTTGTAGATATCAATTGAATATCTACAAATTGAGACCACTCAACTGCTAGCATGAAATTAAGTGTTAATACAATTAAATGTTTGGGTTTTTTTTTCATCTTGTTTTTATCATTCACCAAAATGCTCTTGGCATTTGCTCATAATGTTCATAATCTACACTGCATAAAATGCTTTTCTTACTTGGTATCTTTGCCTTGTTTCTAGTCCAAATAATCAAGAAGCATTTACTAGACAAGTAAAAAGTATAGTCTTTTCTGAAAAAAAAAGTGTCAAAATTTAGTTTTTGCTTAAAACAAGCAAATTTATCTACTAATGGGGTAAGAAAAATAACCTTGTTTTCGGGAAAAATATTATTGTTGTTACCCCATTGGCAGATTATTTTGCTTGTCTTTGACTTAATTTTGACTCTTTTTTTTTTCAGAAAACAAGACAATACTTTTTACTTGTTAAGTAAATGCCTCTTGATTTAACATTTT
The DNA here is from genome assembly GCF_001515625.1 of Sinocyclocheilus rhinocerous. Classification (NCBI taxonomy): domain Eukaryota; kingdom Metazoa; phylum Chordata; class Actinopteri; order Cypriniformes; family Cyprinidae; genus Sinocyclocheilus; species Sinocyclocheilus rhinocerous. Next base: position 471,799 of record NW_015651483.1, read on the forward strand.
TTTTTATTTTTATTTTTTTTAGATATTTGGACTAGAAGAAAGACAAAAACACTAAAAGCCATCAGATGACCCTCTAAGTCCAGACTACATTCCATCAAAGCTTCCATACAGACCTGACCCCTCCAGAAAAATGAACCGATATCAGAGGTCTCTGAGACAAGCATCAGAGGTATATGAGATGAACACTGCGGAGGAAGTAGAGAACATGGACACAGATGTAACAGAAGTTAAGTCCTACAGTGATATGTGTGTTGGAACAGATCTCACTATGAGGGATATTGAAGACATGGAGAAACTGAACACATCTTACAAAGAGAAAGTGAGAAGCCTAGAGTCAAATGTTCAAACACTCACCTGTGAGAGGAAACAACTGAAATCCGATGTAGATTTAAAGGATGATCAAATCATTCACTTCTACACTGGCCATCGCTCATCCAAAGTCTTCTTCGCACTTCTGACATATCTCACCACTGCTTGGAGTCCGAGAACACTGAGCCCTCCAACAGCTCTCCAGTTTTACTTAGTCTTAATGAAACTGAGACTTGGCCTCACTCATAAAGATCTTGCCTTCAGGTTTCATTGCAGTTGTGCAACAATCTCTGCCATATTTCATGACTGGTTGAACATCATTGCACAGCATTTCACCTCTCTAATTCATTGGTCTTCAAGGGAAGAAATTAAAAAGAACCTTCCTGCCCTGTTCAGAAGCCACCTTTTCAATGCAGTGAGGTGTATCATAGACTGCAGCGAGATATTCATTGATCGACCAACATCACTCAGTGCAAGAGCAATGACCTACTCCAACTATAAGTCCCACAACACCATCAAATTCCTGGTTGGCATCAGTCCAACAGGGTCAATCACATTCCTTTCCAAGTCTTGGGGTGGGAGAGCCAGTGACAAAACAATCACCAAATCGTCTGGTTTAATTGATCTTTTGGAAGAAGGAGACATTGTCATGGCTGACAGAGGGTTTAGTTTCCCTGAGTATTTTGCTGCAAAAGGGGTCCAGCTACTCATACCAGCTTCAACTCGTAGAAAGACACAGCTTTCAGGACAGGAAGTGCCCGTGTCACGTCACATATCAAGGATGAGGATTCATGTGGAAAGAGCTATTGGCCGCATTAAAAATTACTGTATTTTGCGACAAACGCTCCCCATAAACTTGGTCAAGCGAAGACCCAAAGACACAGTGGCAACTGTTGATAAAATGTTACTAGTATGTTCTGCATTATCTAATTTGGACAAGTCATTAATTCAGTAGAAAAATGTATCATAGACACTGACAAGTGGTTAGAAAACCTTTATTTTGTCATTGATTTAATTTATTGTTATTAATGGTGTACAGCATTAATATTAGTGGCACATTTAGCACATGAAAAGTTGCACTGTATATGTCAGTTGTATATAGATTTTTCTTGGACTTATTTTTGATCTTTAATTATTTTCTAACTACCTACAATTAAACTTTTTTTTTTAACTCGAACATTTGCTGTCTTGCAATTGATTAAATGTATTTGACAACAAAATTAAATTAACTTTTAACAGATTATTAAGAAGGCGGTGTATGATCTCACGTTTATGTGGCTTATGGCAAACACGCTGAACAAAACCATTGATCACCAGGATGCCTTTTTAAGCCTACACATTTCAGATGAAATGCCTTGTGACAGACAGAGCACTGTGTGACAGATGTTTTAGACATTTTTTTTACACGAACAGGAAGCCTCTGCGATCAGAAATTGTTTCTTCAGTTTGAGTGTGCAGGTTTCTGTGAGAATGTGCTGTCTGTAGAAGAGATCTAGTTTTGGTCTGATCTGAGCCCAGTACTCTTCAGAGAACTCTACCTTCTGAGTGTGGCACTCCTCTGTTGTCCAAATTACAAAGTATGATGTTTTGAGTTCACACACTGCCATTTGCCCCTGAACTTGTGTATAGTATGCATGGTCCTTTTTAAGCTCAAAGTTTTTCCCTAGACAGAAAACTTTGCTTTTGATAGCATCAGGTATGGACATATTTGCATACTTCAAGGGGCATTTTATTTCAAGTGTAGCAGGTGGGCAGCACTTGCAATGGATTATTCTGTCTGGGCTGGCTCCTAAATGTGGAAACTTTGGATTTACTACTAAACCAACTTCTTCCACCCTCAATCTGTCATGACAAGTCATCTGGTTTGAAGTAAAGGCTTCCCTAGCTAGTTTTTCGTTGTTCTTACCCCAAGCTAAGGCTGGTGCATTTCTGCTGGATGTGTAGCCCATGATTTTAGATGTCAAGCTAGCTTGACTTGTCTTGCATCTTAACACTTCGTTAAAGTGACTTGCAGTGATTCGGCCCTGTCTCTGCTCGAACCACTGTTCACAAGAGGACTGACCCCGTGTACTCTCTTGGAGGTGCTTACAATTCAGTTCACTAAAGTAAGCAGGGATGGTTAGCATGATTTTATCTAGCTCATTTTGTAGTTTATCTTGTGACAGTAAACTGTGATTCTCATCAAACAAATGTGTAAGGGGCTTTGGCAAGTTTGTTGCATTTACAGTGCTGTCAGTACAAAGTGTTTCACTCTGAACCACTGCTTGTGATTCCTTATGAGATTCTGCCTCAGCTGCAGTGAGAATATCAACCCTGTCTGTGCTCTCCTGCTCTCCCTCAGATGCAGTGTCTGTGTCACTACCAAAAGTTATAGTGGTAAACAGTGCACAGTCTGGGATCTCATTCTGAAATGGGAATCACATTTAAGTCACTTAAGTCACAATTTGTGTAGCACATCATATATAATTTCCTAAAAACTTAGCAACACATTTTTACAGTTAATACAGTTAATCCAAATGTCAAAATCATTACTACTTCTCTATGACCTGCTCTGCCCTTGCAAAGTTTCTATTTGACAGTTCATGCCATATAAACACACACACACACGCACACACACACACACCTGCATTCTCCAGACTGCTCACAGAAGCCGTGGTGTTGATGACATCCAGCTCCACATTCTGGACCTAAACACACACACACACACACTGATGAATAAACAATCATGTGTCCAGAGTCTGTCATATATCATATCTTACACACTCCAACACATGAAGTTGACTGACAGCAGTAGAAACGCAACGGATACTGATGATCCGCGTCACTAAATCAGTTAAATAAGAGATATATAGTGTAAATATTAATATCGATATTTCACCTTGAGCAGAAACAGGCGCGCAGAAGAGCAGCAGAAATGAGAATCCGAGCCGGAGAAATACATTCATCCTCCCGCAGCTCGATCCTCGATCCTCCGCTGATAATCGCCTTCACTTCATCACACAAACTTACCGCTGAGCGCGCGAGCAGGACGTCGCTAAAGTAAACTAGTCCTCCAGCTGCCTAACTCAGCTAAACTAGTCCTCCAGCTGCCTAACTCAGCGCGCTGGAAACACAGAAACTCATCTGAGAAAGTGCGCGACGGTCAGAGCGAGCTGTGAATCCGACTGAAGCTCCGCGAGCTGCTGCTGCCTCAGCCGGACACACGGAGCTAAACTCCACCCATCACCAACTACACACATAAACACCACTGAACTAAACTCCACCCATCACCAACTACACACATAAACACCACTGAACTAAACTCCACCCATCACCTAACTACACACAATGTTAGCATGATTTTATCTAGCTCATTTTGTAGTTTATCTTGTGACAGTAAACTGTGATTCTCATCAAACAAATGTGTAAGGGGCTTTGGCAAGTTTGTTGCATTTACAGTGCTGTCAGTACAATGTGTTTCACTCTGAACCACTGCTTGTGATTCCTTATGAGATTCTGCCTCAGCTGCAGTGAGAATATCAACCCTGTCTGTGCTCTCCTGCTCTCCCTCAGATGCAGTGTCTGTGTCACTACCAAAAAAAGTCATAGTGGTCATTCTGAAATGAGGAATCAGTCATTCTGAAATGGGAATCACATTTAAGTCATAATCAAATTTATTTTAATATATCATTTCCAAAAAACTTAGCAACACATTTTTACAGTTAATCCAATTATGTACAATGTCAAAATCATTACTACTTCTCTATGACCTGCTCTGCCCGTACAAAGTTTCTATTTGACAGTTCATGCCATATAAACACACACACACACGCACACACACACACACACACACATATATATATATATATATATATAAACAAACAAACGTGTGTGTGTGTGTGTTTATGTATGCAAAACACATGGAATATGTTCCTATATGCAGAGGCGGACAGTGGTGAAGTATTTTTACTTTACTCAAGTAAATTTAAAAAGTATCTGTAGTTTATCAGAGTGTTTTTCTTTGGAAAACTTTACTTCACTACATTCCAAAGCATAATGTCTTACTTTTTACTGCACTTCAGTTCATAAATAAAAGTTGTTTGTTTTACCTTTAGTACTTAAGAACATTAAAAATTTAGCATTTTCTTGTACTCAAGTAAATCTTTGAATGACTTTTACTTGAGTAAAAGTAAGAAAGTAATATATTTCTAATGTAATTAAGTATTAAATTATATTTAATATGAAAAGTAGTGCAGTAAAAAGTACAATATTATGCTTTGGAATGTTGTGAAGTAAAGTTTTCTAAAGAAAAACACTGATAAAGTACAGACTTCACTAAAATACAGACTTCACAGTAAAAATACTTCACTACTGTCCGCCTCTGCCTATATGATTTTCAAGGATATAATCACATACATTGAAATAAACATGGATTTAGTCACACACAAGTGCCACTATATCCATGTGCATGTCAATGTTTGTGGCTATATCCATGAAAACAATATATGAACATATTTCATGTGTTTTGCATACATTGCAATTCATTTATCATGTTTCTGCAAATGTTTTCCTTACCTTCAAGGACTTAAAAAGCTTGCTTGGTGAGACTGGTGTGACTACAGTGGATGTGATGGGATCCCTACTCTGAATTGCTCTTTGTCTGACAAGTTTGGAAAAGTCAATGTCTGCCACTGGTTTTGGATCAATCTAAAACAAAGTGGGATTATACACTGACTAATCTGCAAGTATCTACTTTTATCTAAAACCAACAACACGTGATTATTAGAATTACTTAGATAAAAAAGACACGTTAGCCAACATTGAATTGCATGCACCTTCTTGTTTATTCGTGACCACACACAGGGCTCTGATGTCACAGATGGAGCATTCAACCCCTCTCTCACACACTGTTCCACCGCAACAAGGATCGCAGCAACATGGCTACACACTTCACCTAATCTATCCACAAACATTTCAAAACGTATGGAATAATTATGTATGCAATAAGTTATGACGGAACACAACAATTAATTTAATAGAATTCAGTTAGCAATGTCATTTATTATTAGCATAGACATACAGACTTACCCAGCCATGCATGTGCAATGCCCACTAATAACCTCCCTGGTCACCTTAGCAACGAACCAAGCAGAGTACGTTTTTGACAATGTTTGACTTGCTCCAACCTCGCCAAACACAAGATAAACGTTGTCCACATTGCATGAACAAATGCTTCCAACTTTTCCGCTAAGGAAGTAATTGTAGGCATCCAGACTACGATATGTCTTTACCGCTTCTCTTGTGTAGACGCACTCGGTCTCAACCAGATAATGATACACGTCTGGATACGTTATTTCAGGTAAACGTTTAACGTTCTGAGTGAAAAGTTGTCACCTCAATGTCTGATTTAAGGGGTCCAGTAATTCAACGTTATCGTGTATTTTTAGTTTTTGTAATATCTTAACTGTTCTGTTTTAGTTAGACTTAAAAAGTATGTGCTAGTCATTTTGTTTTGACAGGTCTGGGATTTAAAAATGGCACCACCGGAAATGCTTTAGGACCAGACATGCGCAGTAATGTCGCAACGCGTTTGTTATTGTTTACTTCCTTGAAATGGTCTATAGTGAGTGGAAGTAGGCGGGTGCTGAGCCTGTGGCTGTTCTATATGCAAGCATCAGTGTCTTGAAAAGCCATGTGCCTGTATGATGGGACCCAGTGATGTAGTGTATATGGAGAAGAGGAGGGGTCCAAGAACTGATCCCTGAGGAACCCCAGTGACCAGTTGATGTGCTTTGGATACCTCCTGAATGCAGTGGGGAAAGTGCCTGTGAAGACAGATGTGTTGATGATGTGTGTGAGTGCTGGTAAGAGTGTAGGAGAGATTGCTTGGAGAAGGTGTGAGGGGACTGGGTCTAGAGGGCATGTTGTAGGATGGCTGGAGAGGAGAAGTTTTGATACTTCTGCCTCAGTGCGGGGACAGAAGGAGAAGATAGGAGTTTTAGTAGTGGATGTGGTTGGTTTGAGGTCCTGTGTGTGTGGGGCTGAGAATTGACTATTGATTGTTCTAGTTTTGTCTGTGAAGAATGTGGCGAAATCATCAGCTGTTATAGAAGTGGTGGAGGCTATTTTTCCCTAAACAGTTTTCTAAAGGGCATACAAAAGGGCACAGGAACGTGAAATTAGTGACTGTGACTGAATGATAGATCTTCTCTTTACTTACAATTCTGCATGTGGTCAACCCAGTGACACTTTTTATATGCATAATGTTATACATTTGATGCACTATATGGATGCTTTTCACATTTCTTGCTTTGAGAAGTGGAAGTAAACTATAGCAGAATAAACTTCTATAAAAGTACATGAGAGACCTTGTTTCGTCTTCTCATTTACTTCAACAGAGAAAGAAAAATATTACCACAACTTACCAAAAGAAGATTGTGTGGAGAGTTTTTTTTTTTTTTTGCTTGTAATTTAATGCCAAGGTAATATAACACTAAGCATAATATTATACATTTACCTTAATTAAAAAATACTTGCATAAAAAGGTTTTCTAGATTTACAGCAGTTTATTGCAGAATTGTGCCATAGTTTGTGAAAATGATACTTTTTCCCCAGCTGTAATATCCCTACAACCATTTCACAAAAAACTGAGTTTCTGTGAAGACAGCTTTTAAATATAATCATAAACAGCTACAATAACAATTTATCCTTGAGAATTACACACACATTCACACAAATCTGTTTAATAGAAGCATACTGATATCAGCAATGTAACTCTTTATAGAGGTAAAATAATCATAAACAGCTACAATAACAATTTATCCTTGAGAATTACACACACATTCACACAAATCTGTTTATTAGAAGCATACTGATATCAGCAATGTAACTCTTTATAGAGGTAAAAAAGAAAATAAGTGGTATCACCAGTGACTAATACTAAACCTTCAGGTTCATCTCTTCATTTTTAAGAGAATTCCAGGGTTATCAGTGAAAATCATGCATATGTTCATGTGATTGTTTTGTCTTCCCACTTCTCTCAGCAGAGCGAACTCTTGTATAGCTTGTTTTTTGGCTAACTGTTCAAGGAAAGATTTACTGAAACTCAGCACACACCATGGCAGCGGTTCTCTCTCTCACTCTTTCTCTCTTTTTTTGTCATTCACATTTGAAACTAGAAAGTAGTAGGCCTTATCTTCTTTTTCTGATTTACAAACATGACAGGAATGATTTGTTGATTTTTTTTCAGTGGCGTAAAGTAAAAAAATGTAAGGGTGATACAACTGTCATGATATCATAATGAAGTACAGCGTTTTAATATTTGGAAAAACTTTTGGGTGCTTAAAAATGAAAGTCATATAATGCGACTTGCATGATGGCACAAACATGGCGAGGACCCCTGTGGACCCTCGTGAAATATCAGGTAATTTTACAAGGTTAAAAAGTAGGAATAATCAAGAAAATGTTAGCGTTGTTTAAATTATAATTATACAGGATAAACCTTTATAAAAGTAGTCCATTAATAGCTGGAAAACTCAATTCAAACATGACAGGAATGATTTGTTGATTTTTTTTCAGTGGCATAAAGTAAAAAAAATGTAAGGGTGATACAACTGTCATGATATCATAATGAAGTACAGCGTTTTAATATTTGGAAAAACTTTTGGGTGCTTAAAAATGAAAGTCATATAATGCGACTTGCATGATGGCACAAACATGGCGAGGACCCCTGTGGACCCTCGTGAAATATCAGGTAATTTTACAAGGTTAAAAAGTAGGAATAATCAAGAAAATGTTAGCGTTGTTTAAATTATAATTATACAGGATAAACCTTTATAAAAGTAGTCCATTAATAGCTGGAAAACTCAATTTCTGACACTTTTTTAACTTAACTTGCTTTTGGTGAATATGAAATCAGTATTAACACTAATAATCTGCAGCAGAAATTGAAATTTTTTTTTGTTTAACCTTCAACCTTCCCCATTATTTCTCTCACTTACAGTGGGATTGAAGATATTTTAGTATAGGGAAATTTCTTTTTGTTAGAAGTTAAACAAACATTGAAGAAAACATTCAGTGAAATGAACTGGTTTTTATTGTGTCATTGTTCCAGTGCTGACTGTGTTTGGATAGTAATGAATGGAGGTGGTGTTTGTAGGTAGTGTGTGGAGGAGGAGACACGTGAACGCGAGTGAGTGCGTGGGTGGGTGTTTCTCTGGGCGGGTTCAGTGGCTTTGGGCTCTCTGGCTACTGAGGAAACAGTCAGTGATGATGAAACAACTCTCCGGCTGTAAAAAAAGGTTTCACTAAAGTATGATGCAACAATCAAAGAGAATTCCCCCACTCATTATTATTCTACTGCTCTCTCGCTTTGTAACTCACTCTTTCTCTCTGACCTCTTCGCCCACACCACTTTCTGTGCCAGTAAACTGTAAATGCTATCAATATCAACATGCAACAAGTTGTAAAGCGAACACACATAGTTCACAGACTAGCACATTCAATGTATTCTGCACACAGAAAAAAACATATATATACAGTATATATATGTATATATAATTTATTTATTTATGCTGACTTGCAAAATCAACCCGGAAACCATTATGGAGAACTTCTTTTTCTTTGTATTTGCTTTTTTGATAGCTTCCCCTTTCTTGTACTTCTTCGTGATTTCTGACCATTTTATGGGAAGGCACAAGCTCTGTGGTTACTACAGCTTGACTAGAAACTGTACAGAGCCAAATGAAGTCGCTTTCTGTAATTTTGATCACATGAATGTATTGCATGTTTTATTTCAGGCAGTTTCACATGATCTGATTGCCATGCTGCAGTGACTTTAGACATCAGAATGTGATGAGATAATAACTTTTCCACCCTTCCAGTAAACCTAAATATAGTGCAATACATCCGCAAGGTGTTTGATGTAGTGAACACTTTTAGGAATAGTATTAAGCCATGCTGTCAACAATAATGTTTCTACATGCATCCTTGACTCATTTAGTTTGTTGTGCAAATGTCATATAGTAATACTACAATTTATTGGAACTTAGAAACCATATACCCTGTGAAGGCTTTGGAGAATGGATGGATGGGTGAGAAACTGTAATGCAGTTTTGCAACTGTAGGTTGTGGAAGAAAAATTATTTGTTGTAAAATGTTTTTTACTGTGGCCAACTATATATCCTGAACATACAGTGGCCCCAAAAGGTTTTTGGACACTTAAAGGTATACTTCACCCAAAAATGAAAATTCTGTCATTAATTACCCTCACGTTATTCTGAACCCATAAGACTTGTTCATTTTCATCACAAATAAAGATCTTTTTAAAGAAACCTGAGCGGTTTCTGTCCCTCCATCTAACCTTCAAATATTACACCAATTCAAAAAACTTACCACATCAAATATGATAAACGTTTCAAGCAAGCACATGAGCTTTCATTTAGCATATTTGATGTGCTTTATGTATGTGTGTTGATCAATGTTTATGTGAATAAAAACCTAGATTAAATCTGTTCGTCATATAAAGCAATCATGTCTCTTCAGAATGAATTGAACTGCTCAATTTATATGGATTACTTTTACAGCGTCTTCAACTTCGCAAAGTCCTTTTAAGTCACATTTAATGTATGAATGTTTTTTGCATTATTTAAAATATAAAATTGTGTGGTAATTATTTTAGTTTATTAGGTTTCAAGTGAAAGATGTCACTGTTTTTTTTTTATATAATAAGCTTGACATGATATAATTAGGTTTCCGTTTGACAGATTTCTTTCTTTTAAATTATTATTATTTATTTTTTTTATGATATCAAGACCAAATTTATTTTTTTTAATTATTTTTTTTCTTGTTATTCCCACCTAAAAATATCAAAAAGAGTTTTATTTAAAAAATTAATAACGTTTAATACAGATGAGGTTTACTCATGTCATATGCATGAATTTCATGTTTATTGTATTTTAGAGCGCTAAAAAAAAAAAAAAAAAGGGCCTCAAGTCATTGACCATAAAATGGTTTAGAAAAGTGAAGCTCTGAGAAAAGCTTTTGCAGGTGCCACATAGTTTAATATTATGGTCTCCGTATGCTTTCAAGTGATCAAATATTTTTGGGGCCACTCAGCTTTGCATCATTTTCATTGTCTATCCACTGATGAAGTAGCAAAATCTCACAGTTTAACACCTGCAACCGGGTTTGTGAAGACGCACAGGTCTAAAGGTCAACCTCTGGATCACTTTATTTATTTATAGTGCCATAAAAAGGATGTAAAAGAGTTTCTCTTCTGTGCTGGAGAGAGATTCCAACACCGGCACGGAGTTCCTGATTGTTCTTGCATATGCCTGCAAGCATGTGCGTGGGTGTGTGGGTAATCCCAACTCCCTCTCTCTGTGTTGTCCCGGCACATTGGAAGCATGCCATAGCAGCATGCTGCCATTTGTCTAGTTTCAGTAAGGGAACTCTCTTGAGTGGGCAGATCCCTGGCATAAAAAGAGGCCAGGACTACAGGGAGATGCTCATTCAGCACCTTGCTCACTCATTCATTCAGCATGGCAACAGCTCCCTTCATCTGTGATGCGGAAGGCTCTGAGGAATCTCTGAGGCCTGCTTTAAGTAGCCACCAGCTCAGGCATCGGGTCTGCTCCTACACTCTCCTCCAGGTCCTTGTGGGTGTACTGGTGGTCTTCGTGCTGGCGCTGACTGGAGGTGTCATCTGGATGAAGCTGTTTCAGGTAAGGAGACTGGACAGTGGCTTAGAAAAAAAATCTGGTGTTTCCATGCTGTCATTTCATACTAACAGCAGTGTTCATTAAGTGTGCAAACTTAATTATCGGGTATTATAAATACCTATATTTTTGCTTATTGGGCTGCTGCTGTGATATCTCAATTTAAAAGGCTAGTTCAACCAACAACGAAAACTTTTCGTCATTTATTCACCCTCATGTCGCTCCAAATCATACCTGCTGTGGAACACAAAAGAAGATATTTTGAAAAATACCTCTTGTCTGTATGATTAATTTCAGGGTCAAATTATGTTTTGGACCGACTGAATATTATGATGTAAACAAAAACGGTCGAAACATTTTTCAAAATATCTTCTTAGTGTTCAGCAGAATAAAGTCATACAGGTTTGGAACAACATGAGGGTGAGTAAATTTGACGGTTTCCATTTTTGGGTGAACTGTCCCTTTAAAGCTACTAAAATAATGAAAAGCATGAATTGAAACTAGACTGTTTTTTTTTTTATCTTAGAGGAAGTTCTTCAGTAAAAATCTGTAATCCAAAGAATGCAACTGCAATGTGATCAGTTGTTCAATTAAGTCAATTAAGTTTTATTTACTATTTATGTTCTACAGGATTGCCCAGGGAAGCTTTGGACTGTCAGTTTCACAGGTGAGTGTTTCACATCAATGTTTGCCATATACCATGTTGAACTATGTTCTCAATAATGAGAACCATATTCTCAATTAAGGAGGTTCATATGCTTTTGCAGAAGAGAGCTAACTCTAGTAACCATAACCTAACAGTGAGGCTCTCTATTTCGCTTTACAGGAACAAACACAGCCTTCACTTCACCTAGAACTCAGAAATATGTGATCTTTGGCAGTGTCTTCACAAAAGGAGACTGTAACAAGAATTTCTTCAGGCTGCATCAGATATTACCGAATACTAAAGCATCCCATGAAAATGAAATAATACAAAATATTTCAGTCACTAAGATGTTTCATAAAGATGATGTAGAGCTTTGGAAAGAAGCAACACTAAGCGTAAATCTTAATTGTAAACATTTGAAAATTGATGAGGACAAGTCCAAACTCTTCATTTATCAACAGAACTCATGCTAGGATGCATACACATCCTAGCTGTTGCTGGTATCCGGTCCAAGGGGAAAACCCTCTCTTTATCTTATAAAGATTTACACACAAAGGTTTTACACACACATACTGTAGCTGCATCTGATTGAACAAACATCTGCTTTCAACATCAGTGTCAAGAGCTTAGAGGCATCCTGACTAGGCTAACTTGTGAATGTTTTGTTAAGCAAAAATGTTCATGCTTTAAAATGATTGCCGAATTTGTCAGTGAAGTTCAGTAGAGCTTTTGTTTGTCCATCAGTGTGAGTGTGGTTTAGTTAATGTATATTTAAATATTTTATAAATCACTTAAAATCTATTTTTAGATAATTGCTAATTGTATTTGAATTATATTATTTCCTTTTTGTTTGAAATTTATTAACAAAATGTAAACTGTTTGTATTGACACCTATGGTGTCCACAACCTTCTCGTTACTGTTCAACTCTATGAAACATGTTTGTATTCATTACACACATTATTAAACAATTTTCCTGACAAAAGAATTGCTTGCAAATCCTCATTCTATATTAATTTTACATTTTATACTGAAAGGTTTATTTATGAAGGATCTCAGCAACCTGTTGTCACGGTGCGTGCGGGGAGATGAAGCGAGGACTCAATCGCTGGAGAAATGGTTATTTATTTTAATAATAAAAATGAAACAAAAACAAACTCAAACCACACCGAGTGGGAAAAACAGACAGGCAGGCCTAAAGCTGCACACATGCAGACACGAAACACACACAATGAGAAATGACGGATCAGCACAGGATGACAGACACAAGGAGAATAAATAGGAACCAAACGAGGAGGCTAACGAGGGAGACACAGGTGGAGCAACTTAAACTATAACGAGGTAACAAGATGGGAGGGGCAAGACAATAGACAGGAGAGAGCACATGGCAACAGACAAACACAACACAAGCCATGTGCTCCCAGAACACAGTCATCTGGTGGCCCTCCTGGACACACCCGCTGAAGACTGTGACACCTGTGTGTGTAGCTTCAAGAAAGCAACCATACATTTGGGTTGTTTTATTTTTCTATATTCCATTTAATCGTAGCATTTAACCATTTGTTCATTATTGTTATTCATTTAGGTAACACTTTAGTATAAGGACCAACTATTAGCTAGTTTCTGATTAGCATGCCTATTATTAGTAAAAGCACATATTCTGCATGACCATATTCTACATCCTTAATTCTACCCAATACCTAAACTTAACAGCTACCTTACTAACTATTAATAAGCAGCAAATTAGGAGTTTGAGGCAAAAGTCATAATTAATGGTTTGTTAATAGCAAGAATTTAACCTTAAAATAAAGTGTGACCTTAATTTATTATTAACTTATTATTAGTAATGCTTGCTGTTGTTGTTTTATCTTATTATGTAGTTTAATGATATATATAAAAAAAAAAAAAAAAAAGAAGAAAGAAAAGGGAGATGTCTCCATTTCATTGTTGTAATATACGAGATGCAGTAATTTTTCATTGCAGTCTCTTAGGTATAACAAAACTTGCTGAGTTTGTGCTTTCAGTACGGGCATAAGGCATTAAAAAAGATACAACTATAACTCCATATGTTCGGACCATGTCTTTATCCTTGCGCTCAATGATAAGGCTTTTTTCAATGTGGAAGCAGAAGGGAATAGGACATATCAGCTCACTCTACTTGAATGGATTTTTTTTTTGTCCTTTAAAGAGCTACAATCAAAGTTTCATCTACCTAGTTTCCATTTTTTAGGTACTTGCATATTTGAGACTGTCAGAAAGCATTTTCCCAATTTTGAGTGATTAAGAAAGAGAATTATGACATATTAGAGGAAATAAATAGCTTTAAAACCTTAAATGCATACCTCGGGTCTTTAGCGACCCGGGACATCATTCTCTACCCTCTCCCTCCTTCATTTTTTTAAGTTAGACATCAACTTTCTTAGTATTCCTCAATCTATTAATTATAAACAATATAACAAGAAAAAAATAGTAAAATATAAAAGAATGCCAGTTTTCTGATTACTTTTTTTGAATAAGTGTATAGGGTCGCTAGAGACTCGAGGTATATAAATGTGTAAGTATTTTTTCCTGCGCAACTATATTTACATATCTGATGACTCAATATGTGCAATGCATCTTTTTTCCTCAAGGTGGCACTGTTTGATACACAATGATGACGTGACGTTTCACTCATAATTACCGCAGGCATAAAACAAACGAATATCATCAGCAAAAATTTAACTGGTTTGAATGGCTTTACTGCAGAGCAATTACTATACGCAATGAAATATAAATGTCACTGTCATTTGATGCTGGATGTGGTGAATAAGCTGCCAGTGATCAAAAAATTGGATATGAAGTCATTGAAAATGATAGTTTTGAGAATATGGTTGAAATCGTGAATGTGAGGCAGATGCTGAATGTACTGTGGAAGTGCGCTCTGACGATGACAGCGATGGTAAAATCATCTGCTCAAATTGAACCCTTTTAAGTTTTAAAAGGTAACGAAATATGCTTTATTTTGTTCTTCTGTAATTGTTCTTAATATCAAGAGAGTTTTTTGCTATTGCAGCAGTTATTGATCCATCCGTGCTGGATATATTGGTTCGGGTCGCTAAAGACCCGAATATGTAATAATGATTGGCGAAACATTCATGCATTTAAGGGTTAAAGGGGTCATCGGATGCAAAATTCACTTTTACATGTCATTTGAACATAAATGTGTTGGCAGTGTTTGTACACATCCACCCTTTAATGATAAAAATCCACCCAGTGTTTTTTTTTAATCCCTATAAATAATATCCCCTTTCTCAAATCAAGCCGTTCTCAGATGCCTGTCTGTGTGACGTCACACAGACCCAGGTCCCTCCCACGATTGTTGATTGACACTGGCGTTTCCCCTTAGACCCGGCCCTGAGTGAACCGTGTCCTGTCATCAGTCCGCCATTGTTTCGACTCCGGAGCAGGGGTAGACAAGAATGTCTCCTGAGCAATTGACGTGTTTTGTTGTTGGATGTAATAATGAACATAGCAGTCGTCATTTACTCCCGACATCTGAGCCGTTGAATACGCAGGGGATTACATTTGTTTTTGAAGGGAATGCATCCTCCGATCTACCGTGTTTGTTCGCGCGAATCATTCGCGATCCAGCCTCACCTACAGAAGAAGTGAGTATAAGGTTCTTTTATGAATCTTTGCAAATCGCTTTTCCTAATAACATGCTAGTTAGCAAGTTCCGTGGCTAAATGCGGCTAAAGAAAACAGTCTCATGAGAACGGTTAGTCACCCCACGGAAGAGAGGGGCGGGGTGAGCAGAGCTCATTAGCATTTAAAGGAACATGCACTAAAATGGCTTGCTGTGTGCAGAGCTGGTTTTGACAGTGTAAAAAGGGTGTTGTTTTACAGTACCATTGAGAAATTTTAACCAAAGTATGTAATAGATTTTACTTTAAGACCCTAAAGAATCATATCAACTTGTAGAAAATGGGCATTCAATGACCCCTTTAACGCCGGTAACTGTAAAGTAGCGTCCATCTACAAAATATGAATCGGTCAGGTGGACAGTGATACCACTTTAATCAGGACAGCATGGAAAGAAGATTTAGGTTTTACTATTGAGGAGGAGCGACGGGTGGAATATTTGTAGAACATACAGGAATGTTCAATAAATGCTAGGCATAACTTATTTTCACTTTAAAGCTTTCCATAGGCTATACAAGTGTAAAACTAAATTGCATGAGGTATCACCTGAATACAATAAATTTAAAGTTGCAGAAGATACACTGATTCATTCATTATGGACATGCAGCAAACTCCAAAAATACTGGACTGATATTCTTTCAAGAGTACATAAAAGAGAAATGGATCCAGACCCAATGATTGCTATATTAGGGGTTATTGGTGAACACTCCTTTAACAGGCATGAACATCAGTCTATCTCCTTATTTATGGTTCTCGCAAACACACTGATTCTTCAGAGGTGGAAACTGGACTCTGTTACAACATTAGACCAACTGGGAATATGATTACTCCATACTAGTCTTGTAAACTGTTGTATTTTTGTAATTTATTTATTTGGTGCTATTTTTCTGTATACCTTCATACCTACGTTATCATTGCGATCTTTTGAATTGACTGACCTTTTAATAATGCATCTATCATTAGCTAGCATGCTAACTGGTTTTGGTCATCAAACCAAATGGATGTCCTCTGATTGGAATCTGCTAAAGGGGGATTCCTCATGTGTTGGAAAGATATAACATTGATCAAAATCTTTCACATTTCCGAGAAATCTTTTTCTTACATGTTATCAATATTTCAGCTTGTGTGGATTTGAAAATGTATTTACTCATAAGGGGTCTTGTGCCACGTACTGTTTGTTCCACATATGCATTTATTTGTTTTCCTTAATGTGATCCAGTTTTACCTGACTCACGATGAGTGATAAGATCTTAGTTTCTTGCCAATTTGTTGTAATGGTGGAATGGTTCGCGGAAAAAAATCGAACCGTGCGGTTCTCCACACATGGTTCGGCACGCGCTAGAACCGCGGTTCAGCTTAGATCTGACAAGCATCTGTAATATGGTTTGATATAAATAACACGTAAAACAAACCGGATTCGGTTAATATACCGTATTGGCCCGAATATAAGACGACCCTGATTATAAGACGACCCCCCTTTTTCCAGATGTACCTTTTGGAAAAAGGCTTTTTAAAAACCCCTGTTTAAATGGACAAATTCACACAAAAATTATGTCAAAATGCCCGTCTTGGTAAGTATCCTATAGCAGACATAGCCGGCTGAACGTACTGGATCAGTGCATTCTCTTAAAGTGACAGCACTTTCTTAATATTAATCAAATAGCAACAACAAAGAAATCATTCATTGCTCTTGATTGAATAGCTTTTGTAACTTTAATAAAGAACCCTGAAAATCACTGTTTATTTTAGTTGTATCTTTACTCTATTGTATTTATTTGTGCTGTTGCTTGTAGTTAGATAGATTATTCTTATTTTCTTTATTTTTATTTGACAGTATAATTTTTGCCTAAACATAGCACATACCGAACCACACCGAAACCGTGACTCTAAAACCGTGATACAAACTGAACCGTGAGTAAGTTGAACCGTTCCACCCCTAATTCATTGTAAGTTCTCTAGTCAAGACTTTTCCAAATTATACTGGAACAGTGCAAGATGACGTATTTTTACGTCTGTTGTTCATCGTGTGTCTGTTATGTTGTTTGTCCATGTCATGTTGATGTAGAGAGTATGTGGTTTATAAACACCATCCTTAAGGTGATGATAAACGGTGCAAATTTTTGGACAATGTTGCTGGGCAATGTTGCCATCAACAGGCATCCAGGTGAGACACAGGGCCCACGACTGATCTAAAGAATAGACATTTTCAGCTCAAATGGATAGATTATTCAAAAAAAAGTTTTATTTTGTTTTTCCATTTGATACTTTTATGATACGGCCAAGACATTCTTCATGATTTCATTTTTAATAAAGAAATTAAAGTTACATTAAAACTTAAACAGATATTAAAATATATAGTTAAAAAAAAAAAAATCCACAATAAAGATTTTGGGTTTGGAACAACATAATAATGAGTAATATTTTTCATTTATCGATTATCAGTTTTTCTTGATTGCTTTTGTTATGAACTACTGGATTATGTATGTATCTGTCTAACTGTTGATCTAGTTTTTTTAAATATTTTTTGAAAAATTCTAAAAATTTATATATGGTGCTGCTTGAAAGTTTGTGAACCTTTAGAATTTTCTATATTTCTGCATAAATGTGACCCAAAACATAATTAGATTTTCACACAAATCCTGAAAGTAGACAAAGAGAATCCAATCAAACAAAGGAGACAAAAATATATACTTTGTCATTTATTTATTGAGAAAAATGATCCGGTGTTAAATATTTGTGAGTGGCAAAAGTATGTGAATCTTTGCTTTCAGTATCTGGTGTGACCCCCTTTTGCAGCAATAACGTTTCTTGTAACTGCTGAGCAGTCCTGCACAATGGCTTGTAGGAATTTTAGCCCATTCCTCAGTACAGAACCACTTCAACTCTGTGATGTTGGCAGAAGGTTCATCAACTCTTTTTCTGAGGTCCTCAGAGATGTTATTTGTTTGTGCCATGATGTGCCACAAACATGACCAAACTTTGATAGATCCCTGTTCTTTAGATAAGGGCACACACTGACACCTGATAGTCATCTCACTGATTAAAAACACCTCTGAACAGATGGACTCTTAATTTCACCTTCAAATTAACAGCTAATCCTAGAGATTCACATACTTTTGCCACGCACAGATATGTAATATTGGATCAATTTCCTGAATAAATAAATGACAAAGTATATATTTTCATCTAATTTGTTTGATTGGGTTCTCTTTGTCAACTTTCAGGACTTGCATGAAAATCTGATGATTTTTTGGGTTATATCTATGCAGAAATATAGACAGTTCTAAAGGGTTCACAAACTTTGAAGCAGCACTGTATATTGTTATGACCCTGTTTAGGGACCAACATAAGAAAGCCGTTCTAAAGGCAACAAATATCACAGTGGCCAGGGCAAAAGTTAATGTTTTATTGTACAGGTAAAAGAATATAACCAAAAATGGGAAAACAGCAAACAATGTATTTAAACATAAACAAATCATAAATAAGGACTGGTGAGCTAACTAATTTAAACTACCACTTACTCAAGAGTTAAGAAAAATTCCTATCTCCCGAGGAAGAAATCAAACACAGCAAAAGTCTTCCGGATCAGCTCACTTACATATGCTTTCTATGTACTCTGTGGTAACTAAACAAGCAATCACTCACCATCCTTAAACAAAAGAGAATAAGGAAAACCAAAACTAAAAATCAAACACAAAATATAGTTCCTAGGGCAAGCCGCCATTGAAGTGACACCAGCAGCTCTTAAATAGGCAGAGGCCTCAGGTGTTTTTCTCCTCCCCCATCCAATTAGCAGCTGCCCTCAGGAAAGAAAACAAAACGAGAAAGAGCAGGGGCTCGTAACAATATATATGGTAACACTTTAGTATAGGGACCAATTCTCACTATTAACTAGTTGCTTATTGGCATGCATATTACTAGTGTATTGGCTATTTATTAGTACTTATAAAACACAGTCTCATAAAAATACGTGCTTTTCTGCAACACCATTTTTACGTACCTTACTGCACATTTCGCCGCAGTTTCAAAGAGAAATGTCCACTGAGTGGCGCTAAAACACGGGTTCAATACGTGAACCCTGGCACGTTTTTATTACGTTGATATAGGTACGTATTGCTGTTTTTATTACGTTGCTTCAGGTACGTATTGCGGCGGTTCAGAATTCAAATATCCGGGGACTGTCGCTAAAAGTTAATGTGGATATGTGCGGTGCTAACGTTCAAAAGCATCAGTTTTCAAATCTCCCAGCATGTTAAAATTGTTTTGAAGTCATAACATGATATTCTTCAAGTAATTGTGCGAAAATTACGCTTTATTAATTGAAACTCTGTAAATGTGTGTGAAAAGGAATAAAAGGTGTCGGAGTTTTACTGCCTCTAGTGTTCATTTCTTTTGGAAACTGCAGTGATATGTACTTATTGGTACGTATTTCGCGTCTCGCGAAAATGTGCCCCCGGGTACGTTTTTGCCTTGAGACCAGGTTGCAACATATTCTGCATGACCATATTCTACATCCCCTAATCCTGCCCAATACCTAAACTTAACAACTACCTTACTAACAGACAGACAGACAGACAGATATTTTTATGTCCTGAGGGAGAAAGTAATTTGTGTTTTTGTTTTGAAGCTTTTCATTTACAATTCTCAATTACACTGGCAGTATAATCTGTCTTTCACCTTTGTATTCTAACTGCATTATGACAAGTTTTATGGGTTAGTGTTAAAAAACTTCCCCAGATTTTCACGACATGACAGTCAAGCCTAGTTTGAAACACTGAAGTCCTAATAGAAACAGAAAGTCATTTAATCTGTGACTCTCTGTTTTTCTGCAGACAGTGTCTGACTCAGTGATTTGACCTTGTATATGCAGTGCTAGTGTAGTGGACGCATGTACTTCCCTATACCAAAAATATACAAAGTCGTCAAACAGTATTAGGAAATACGGCCCTCACAGCTCTTAAATGATAGTATACTCATTTCCTTTCAAGCTGTGCTTACGCTAAATGGCCAAAAGCAAAGCAGTGCTGTGAACTGTTAAAGAAATATTATAAAGGAATATTAGTGTAGTCAATCAAATAAAACATAGAAAACATCCTTGTCTAACATGCTTTCTCTAGCAGATGAGGGTATGATGTAATAATGAATTCCTGGAAGATAAATGGTGTGGGGTCAGGAATGTGTATGCAGACAGACACTATTGCAGGTGATGCAATAACTGCAGCTACTTTTGGTTTCTTCTTGTTTACTCTCCAAAAATGAGTTTCCTAGTCCTTATTGACCCCTGAGACAAATCCCAAAAGAAAAATGTTATTACTCATCGGGCTCTTAGGCTGTTTCAAAGCGTATAGGAGACTTGAGTTATGCAACAAATGTTTTAACTAAAATTCCGTAGGATAGATAAAAAAAGACACAAATGAGACAATTGTTGAGTTACAATATTCTATAAGCATGCATTCTTAATGTGCTTATACCCCAGCTAATTTGGTGTAAGAAGAATTTGATCATGTCTAGGAGAATGATCAAGATCTTATGGTCACACTTTAGTTTGGGGAGCAGTTCTCACTCTAACTATTAACTATGACTATTGCCTTAATAAACTTCTAATTTGCTGCCTATTAATAGTTAGGCAGTTGTTAAGTTTAGGTATTGGGTAGGATTAACAGGTCTGAAAATATGGTCATACAGAATATGTGCTTTATAAGTACTAATAAACAGCCATTATGCTAGTAATATGCATGCTAATAAGCAACTAGTTAATAGTAAAAATTGTTCCCTAAACTAAAGTGCTACAATCTCATTTGTGATTTTAAGGGTTAAAGTGTTAAATGTTGGTCCAAATATTGTTTAAGAGTTACAAATCAATCTAATATCTGCAATACGCTTGTAACAAGATTGTTTAAATTTGACCAAATTGACTTCTATAAGGTTTTGAATGTAAATATCATTACCAACATCAAATTAAAAGACCATTTAGGTTCAGCAACTTGGCCTATGGAAAATTGTAATTAAAAAAATAAATGATTACAAATAAAAAAGTCTTGCCAAGTTTTTTTTTTTCTTTAATTACAAATATAACGTAATTGATATCAAAACTCTTTGCATTGCAAATAAATATTCTCTTTCGTTTATGGAGCTCCTACACCTTTCAGTACACACCCATACCTCTTTCTATTGGTCACTCTCGCTTTGTGCAATAGTTTCAACTTTTTTTCAACTTTAGGCCCCTAAAAAATGACATCAAAATCAGAGACCAAAATCTATGGGTGCATAATAAAAAGTGTGGGAACTGCATAAAGGAAAGAGAATATTTATTTGCAATACAAAGAAACTTTGTTATCAATGACATTATTTTTTGTAATTAAAAAGTCTTCGCAACACTTATTTGTAATAATTTATTTTTTAATTCCAAAATAATTAGTTTTGCTCTCAAACACAGTATGTTCCAATTAAAATGACCCAAAAGTAACTCTATAATTGGGCCAGCCAGTCACAGGTAATGAGGAAAAAGTACAAATGTGTTGTCTTCATAGTAGATCAAATTACATGAAGAGGAATTTTGATGTAAGAGATTATGGAGACAATGGCGAATCTGTTAAGCGCATCTATTCCTGTAAACTGCCATTGTACGGGGAAGAATAAAGCAATAATCGTGACTCATGATTTAACAGACAGAGTAGCATATTTTGAGACCAAAAATATCTCATAGTTTTGTGATGTAGTACAAATGTGTACATAATTATCCTTTCTGACCCTTTTCATTTGGCATGAATTAAAAATTGCCATTATTTAGCATGCATATATAGAGGGGAATTCGGGTAAAATGGGCCACTTAAAGCGGACATAACACACACAGTTTCAGCCAATCTCAAGTTAATCTTGAGTACCTATAGAGTAGTATTGCATCCTTCTTATCTCCAAAAAGAGTGGTTAAAAAACAGATCCAGTCGTATATATGCATTAAGCTTGATTAGTTTGAGCTCAATGGCTTTACACTTTCAGAGCATAACAATGGTCTTTAATTAAAAGCAGACTATCTACTTAAAGTAATCAAAGGCAGCAAGAGGAAGGGGAAGACATTTGGGTATTTTAATAACAAGTTTAAACAAAAATGGGCCTCTTTACCTGGATTTACCCTACACTATCATTCAGTAGTTTGGGGTGTGTAAAATTTCTTATTGTTTTTGGAAAAAGTCTCTTATTTGTTCAGCACATCTGCTTTGATTTGATCCAGTAATATTGCCAAATGTTATTACAATTTAAGATATCTGTTTTCTATTTGAATATATTTTAAAATGTCATTTATTCCTGTGATGCAAAGCTGATTTTTCAGCATCATTAGTCTTCGGTGTCACATGATCCTTTAGAAATCATTCTAATATACTGATTTGGTGCTCAAAAAAAAAAAAAAAAAAATTCTTATGATTAATGTTGGGAACTTAATATTTACATAGTAATATTTATATTTTATTAACATAATATAACCATGATAATTTTTTAAGGATTTTTCAGAATTTATTTGAAAATTATATTTTCTTAAACAATGTCTTTACAGTCGATTTCAATCAATTTAATGCATCCATGCACCATAAAAGTATAAACGTCAAATAAAATGGCAATTTTTTCTATTTCATGGCAACTTAAGGCAATTTAAAAAATAAAAGAAAGAGTTATGTAACACACATCATTCATCTTCCCTGAGGAACAGCAGTTTAATATAACCAGTAAAGTTACATGGTTTTATTCGCCTCATTTTATTTTCTGTTCTTATGTCACAGCATGTCATAGATTAATAGCAGTATGTTTTTCATTGTTATATAGTAATCCAAAGCAGAAATGATCTATGTCAATCATTATCATGCAACATTTATAAATAATCAGAGCACAAGAACACACAACCTCACGTAAACATAATCCAACCCATTAACATTACACTGGTAGTGAATATCAGGTAATAAAATGTATTTTGGTCAAAAGCACTTTAAATCAATATTTCGGATCATAAATCAAATAATCAATGGTACGTATCTGACATTTAATTTTCCGTTCTGATGAATTTGGGAAATTTAGCGGTATTACGTGCGTCACAGGATGTCCAATTTCCACTCCATGCGAGGCGTTACGAGAAAAAAAAAATCATAAAATAAAAAAAAATATGCATGTCCTTTATCCTCTGCTTTCCTCTGCTGTCCTCCACTCATAATTGTCCTATATACCGGCATACTTTCCATTCCAATGCAATTTTGATGCAACTGATTTAAAAACGACACAGAGGTGGTGTATATGCCTTCCTGTTTATTATGCCCTTATCTCACTTCAGAAAAAAAAAACCTGTCATGTCTGAGCAGCCCTCTACCACAAGGGTCAGCTGATATCCTGTGACCTCCCTGTAACTTCCTGTCTAGGCCTTGGCCGCAGATGTTTATACTGTTTCGCCTGAAGCTTGAGCTGATACCTTTTGCAGACTTCTCTCCACTTACACATATTTACATGAAGGTGATGCATCTGTTCTGGTCCACTAAGCCATTTCCATGGGAATGCCAACTTTATATCTAGAGAGAGATCAAGTGAATTTCATTTGTTGTTTCATCAGTATTCTAAGTATAAGCATTTTTGAAAAACTCTTTGCAAGAATTGAAATGTATCTTTGAAATGTCAGTCATGTGAAGGGGACTTATTTATAGTCTTTTTCCTCCTGAGGTAAATTTAAAATGGTAGTTGAGGTTTCTTGCATAATTTATTTTCATATAACTCGTTTCTACCTTGTCCTAACCCTTAGAATTAAACCGAAATCAACCACGTGTCTAAAGGGTATTCTCAAGTGAGATTCTAGTCCAAAGGGAGTAATATGTTCAGTTCGAACATATTTTACAGGAAGTGGAAAAGGAAATTTATATACCAGTCACTGCACATCACTCCAGTACTAAAAGAAGTATACGGTTGTTTGTGGGCATCCACCTTTGCCCCATGACACTTTGCGCGAAATATGGGAATAACTTCTGTAAAACTATAAACAGTCAGTAACTGCCAATAAACTTGTTTACAGGTTCTCTTTAAAAGTCCTTGCACACTGAGTCCGAAATTTTCGTATGTGTTTTTTCATATTTGTTATCCTAAAAATCCTAAAAAGATGTGTATTCATTAATCCATTGCGAAAGAATTCACAAAACAATACAAAATGGAGTCTTCAAGCAGTGAGGATGATTTTGTTGTCTTCTCGCTTCTTAAAAAGATTTTTAAAAAAAAGAGGAAATATTGTGTCTATCCAATCTTGAGATAGCGTAGAGAGGTATCAAGGTATCAGTTATCAAGGAGCTGCGGGATTATCCCGGGCGATTCAAAGTTTACTTCAGGATGTCAGTGACTCAGTTCGATGCTTTGCTAGAGATACTAGAGCCACATATTAAAAAGAAGACCAACAATTTCCGTGCACTCAGTGTGCAAGGATCTATACAGTGCTTTGTGCTGTGAGACGAAGAGGATCAACTTGTAAGACGCCATTCTGGATTTTGGCGTTTGCTTGTACGGTGGCTCAGAATTGTAAAAACACCTCTCAAAATGCTTGCTATGGATGCGAAAAACCAAATCTAACCTCATACAAAATTTTTTATGATGGACGAAATTTTCGGAGGCAGCGTGTAAACATGATCGACACAACGTGAGGTCGTATGACTTTTTTTAACATGCAAAATTTCGGATGAAAATGTCGGACTCATTTGCAAAAAAAAAAAAAAAAGGGCACAGTGAGGGGACATTTTCCTCAACCATTGAACACCAAAGTCGAAATTAAAAGTTACAATTAACAATGACTGTCAGCAGACCATGAACAACCCCAAAAGCTCAAATAAGTCAGTCTTTCAGCAGCAATATTATGAACATGTTAAATATTACTGTAAAGTAAAGCTGCGTTCACACTAGCAGCGACTTTGTTGCTGCATGTCGCCAGGGGCTGGTGATGAGGTTGTTAGTGGGCGTTCTCACTACTGTTTGCCTTGACAGTGAATCAGGTTTCTTGCCGCTAAATACAAACATTTTAGAGGCAAAAGACTAAATATAATATAAATATGAATTAAATCCGTACATACAAACAAAAATGAATGAGAAACAGAGCCAACTTTTTTTCCATTGCGTATGTTTATCTATGGCGGAGAGGGGAACGATCACATGAGCTCTGCCGTCTTCTTTCCTATTGGCTGTCGCTCCTGAAAGTCGCACTTCATTTGCATAAAGTTGAAGGATTCGGAACTTTGTCGCGTCGCTGGACACGCCCCACGCCTGTCGCTCTTGTCGCCGGAAATCGCCAGCTCTCCATTGAAATGAATGGGATCGTGTCGCTTTGTCGCTTGTAGTGTGAACGGGGCTCAATATGTAAGGCCGGTTTGACACTGCAACTGTGAGTGGTATTTTTTTTTCAGGGTGCAGGTTAACAAATTAGTGCATTCACATCGGGAGTAGCACATGAGCATCAAGCAGGAGCGTTGTGTGAGCCGCACTAAAGAGATGGTTTTGCCACCAAGTCTTTTTTTGTTGCGCTGCTCACGCTCAAATAAAGTGATAGCACACTTTTGATGGACAAAAAATATATAATTTCCCACAAAAAAAGTGCTAAAATGCACAGAATAAGAATGTTTAGTGTGTTTTAACAAGAATTGGAGTATGTCAGAAAAGAAAATAAAGAATCGAAAATACGTATAGAAGATTTTCCCATTTAAACTTGTTTTAAATTATTCAGTTTGGGTTAAAGTATGGTATATACAGTATATATATACTTAAAGCACATTCAAAGTATGACTCTAAATGACATAATCAGAGTTTTTGTTGTTTGCCATTTACAGGGCAGGTTCTAGACATTCGGAGGCCCTAGGCGTTTGGGTGCGCCAACAACAATCGCACTCTTTTAAGCGGTGATCGACAGAACAAGTTTATATTTAGAATACATTGCAGTCACTCCAAAACAGATGACGACAGCTCACACACCTGCATAGGAACTGTACTTCTTTGCGTGTCTATTTAGCCTTTTGCTTACGGCAAACACTCAGAAGGTGGGATCCGCTTTGAAGCGGCAACATTAATTGGTTTAACTGCAGGTGAGTGACGATTCTACTATAACCAGTGAACAATGAGGCTAGTATTTTGCTGGCAGTCTTGACTGGTGGACTAGGGAATAGGGCATGTTACGGTTATTGAGGCCCCGCCTCAAAGCCCGAGGCCCTAGGCCGCACTGTACAAATGGTTCTAGTGTGAATGCTCTCCTGAGTCTGCAGATGCAGTAACGATGTAGTTACGCTGACGTGAATCTGATGCGAAGCTCAAGCTTTTATGTCAGGGCTGGGCAACTTCAGTCCTGGTGGGCCACTGTCCTGCAGAGTTTAGCTCCAACCCTAAACAAGCACACCTGCCTGTAGCTTTCTAGTGATTTTGAAGACATTAGCTTGTTCAGGTGTCTTTGATTAGGGTTGGAGCTAAAGTCTGCAGGACAGTGGCCCACTAGGACTGAAGTTGCCCAGTCCTGTTATACGTGAATGTTGCATTATAGCAGGGATGTCCAATCCTACTCCAGGAGGGCCACTGTCCTGCAGAGTTTAGTGGAAACCATTTCTGACCTGTGCTGGCAAAATGAGTCGCAATGAGCAAATTTTCAAAAATGAGATATTTATATTTTCCATTAAACATTTTCCATACATTCTCCATTAAAATACCTTCAAAATGATGTATGATTTGTTAGAATTGGACGAGACATGAGCTACACACATTTGAATTCAACAGTCAGCAAAGTAAATTCTGAAAAAAAAAACGAGGTAAAGCAAATGAAAAAACAAATGAATCTTTGAATCTTTTCCTCCACTTATTTTCTTAATAATAATTACTATATTAATAATCACAATATAGCTGTTTATATTTTATCTTTTTTATTAAAAATAAGAACAAATGCAAAAAAGCAGTAGAAAAAATTATAAGAAAGAAACAAATAATGCATTACTTTTTCCATTTTAAACTAAAGAATTAAAATAAGAAAAACAAACAATCAAATGTAAACATCCCTTTAGTGTGTTCATTCCAAATAAATTGATTATTAAAACTACAAAAGCAGTTCAATCAAGAACAGCAAGTGATTCCCTCTTTTCTTTTATTGTTTGAATAACATAAGGCAGACGGTCTATATTAAGACTACTGTACTGCGCAGATCTAATATAATGTTACACATCAGATGTTTTCCCCAACAGTTCCCCTAACCAGGGGCGTAGCCATCATTTCAGAAGTGAGGGGGACAGAAATGTTATATATACCTGTATATATATATATATCTGCCCCGAACATTCAGTTAAGACATGACAGATTATGTTTGTTTGCGTGAACACTTAAATACTGTAATTCTGTGTATATTTGTGTATTTATTGGGATCGCGCGCTGGCATATGCGCAGTTGCGTCAGCTGTTTCTGTTTCATGCAGATATTTTTTATGCATAGTTTCACAAAACTGAAGTCAAACCATTCTGTTTTTGCTTCAAATTTCGAAATTATACAATGTAATTTAGATTAAAAACTGCT
>NW_015651483.1:499690-501738 GCF_001515625.1 Sinocyclocheilus rhinocerous
TTGTCATTTAGCAGACGCTTTTGTCCAAAGCGACTAACAAATGAGGACAATAAAAGCAATCAAAACCAACAAAAGAGCAATTATTTACAAGTGCTATATTAGTATATTATTATACTGTTATATTTCAATTTCACAAAGAAACGTACAGTATTTTGTCCAAGCAATAATAAAAGGACACATTTAATTTATAATTTGTCTTAAATCTCATTTTGTTAAAAAAAATTGTGAATCGAACCGAATCGTGAAATCAAAATCGTGAATCGAATCGAATCGTGAGTTGAGTGAATCGTTATATCCCTACTGCTGACAGCTTGGTCCCCCCCAGTTAAAAAATCCCATCTGCGCCCCTGCAGAAGCGCCTTTTATGTGAGCGCTATGGATGACAGTCAGCACCAGAAGCAAGCAGAGAAAAGGTACTCCTCTCAAAAAACGTACAATTAAAGATAATTTTAGATGTTTAATTACTATTTGGAGCATTGGGATCACTAGAATGAACTAATTTTTGTGAAAACCTCAAATTAGATTAAAATTGACATTTAAATTTTTTTTGCCTGTAGCTCAAAATTAGCCTGTGCGCATTCCAACTCATTTTGCCAGCATGGGTCACATTTTCCGTAGAGTCTATTTTTGCTGCGCTGCTCGTGCAAACTTTCAAGACTTTAAAACTTTCAATAACCCACCATAGGAAATAAAGGGAATGGAAATCAAAGCCACTAGAAGGCAAGCCTGCAACCTTTAGCCGAAAAATCGTAATGGCTAATGCTAACGCTTCCGCTTTGGCAGTCCTTGGGAAAGGAGACCAGAGGCCGTTTTTTTTTTTAATTTGTTGTCAATGGAGGAGAGGCTTCACTATGCTGAATAAACAGCTTTTTAGAGGAAACGGCTTATCATTTAATGAATCGACAGCCTATCTGCTAATCTTCAACATGTTTTACACTAAACAATACTTTCGGATTTAACTATTTTTAGAGTTTACCACAAAAAATGCTGTTTTATAAGAGAAGTCACTGACTTTTTGAGACAGGTGGGATTCAGCTTACGGCACTTCCATTCATTCCTATGGTATCCGTAAATGGTGATTGAGTGTTGTACAACCAAAGTCTCTTTAAGACAAGTTATGTCACTCGGTGGCCATCTTTGAAACGCCTCTCGGGCATGCAAGTGCAACTCCTATCTCTTTTTATGGGGAAACATCAAATTCTCCAAAACTGTTCACTAAGCTTACGATTAAATTTCATATTTGAAATCACCAAAGAAATCTGACAACAACTGTGTCATTTTTCCCCATTCAAAACTATATGAGTGACACGTCTTGGGTATTCTAAAGTCTTTGGTACAACTCTGACAGAAATTCAATGACGTCAAGGCTGTAATGTTATTGGTCATTAAGGCACACGTGATCTAAGTTAGCCATTAAGCTTTCTCCTAGTAAGTACAGACCCTCACATCTCCCTGTAGTAAGATAATAGGCTTGTTTGAGATGAGCAAAATCTGCGCAGAATCGATCACCAACGGCAGCTGCAGTGACGCGCTGACTTTACCGATTACCGATTGGCTCTTTCATTCAGAAGGCGGGGCTTCCTACGATTGAGTGGCCATATTAAGCGTTGCATTTTTCCCCATTCAAAACTATATGAGTGACACGTCTTGGGTATTCTAAAGTCTTTGGTACAACTCTGACAGAAATTCAATGACGTCAAGGCTGTAATGTTATTGGTCATTAAGGCACACGTGATCTAAGTTAGCCATTAAGCTTTCTCCTAGTAAGTACAGACCCTCACATCTCCCTGTAGTAAGATAATAGGCTTGTTTGAGATGAGCAAAATCTGCGCAGAATCGATCACCGCGAGATGCATTCCAGTTAGAAAAGTGTCTGAGTTACGTCCGACTTGTTTTGATGTCATGCTGACATGTGCCAAAAAACTCTTGCGACGGCGAGGCGGCTGTGTCGGATTTCGCAGTCGAGTGCAGTTGCTCTCCACCGACTGCGCTGATCAAAAGCATGATGGGAAACGACTGACTGACGACACAGCTTAATGCTCATTGGT
>NW_015651483.1:501767-531482 GCF_001515625.1 Sinocyclocheilus rhinocerous
CATGTGATTATGTATTTAAATTATGCATGAATATTCCCAAACACTATGACAGGGCGTGATTGTTGTCATATTTCTATAAAAATCTAAAATACATGTTTGTATTAAAGTAAAACTGGATGATAAATATGCCTTTCGTATGGAATTAAATAGCAAGCACTTTGAGTGTCTGGTTCATCATATTTATTTTCATATAAAGCAATAGAACTGAAATTATATCATGTTAATTAGCAACACAGCGCATGAGTGAGAATAATGCGATATTTGCCTTTGATCTTGTTGGTATCTGTTCCACTTTGAGAGGTCAGAACAGTCCGTCTTACTCTTGACTGCGCTTTTTTCACTCCTACCCTCACTGCAGGTAAAAAGGTGTTGTTTTACATGACCATTGAGGAATTTTAACCAAAGTATGTTGCAGACATTTCATGAAGACCCTAAAGAATCATACCTTGTGGAAAATGGGCATCTGATGTCCTCTTTAAAGTGCCGTGTGAAAAAAACCGGAAAGAGTGATGATTTGTAGATAAAAACAGAAGGGAAGATCACACCTGTGCAGTGTCTGTTGTCCATTTCATATTAAAACAGCAAAATACAAAGAAAAAGAAAATAAGCAGGAGGAACAAAACACAGCTAGTATAATAGAGCATGACTAAACATGGATAGCTCAATCAGTCGAACTGACAGATAATGATTATCTGTAGTGCAGATTTATTATTTGAAATGATTTGTCATTTTGAGCTCCCTAAAAGTTCCAGAAGTGCCACCTATAATTTAAAACAGAGCAGAGTTCAGAAAAAGGTGGATAAAGTGCGTGAGATGACAAAAGTGCAAATATTGTGAGTACAGTTAAAAGCAATCCATTTTATGCTGATTTAATAAGACAAACTCTGGACTCCTACACAGCATCACAGCATTACTCCTCATCTTCAATTTATTCATTTATTTCAAGTCAAACCCTGAAAAACACTGGGGCCTGACAGGTTAAAGGGCAAAGTACTGAGGGGGTAGTGATGTCTGGTTCACAAACAAATCATTCTTTTGAAACACTTCTTTTTAGTGAACTGATTGAAGTTCACCATATCAGACTACCTCCATCGGGCTGAAATAATTTGTGGCTTGAGTCAACACAGATCTACTAGTTACTCAATCAAAACTATTTTTCAGATGTGCCTGACAGTGACTACTACTCTTAGTGAGTCAATATCCAGGAGTATATGATTCTATGATGCCGGTTTTTGCCAGTTCAATCAGCGCTCCAGTCACTCCAAGAGTACACTGAACTGAGAACGGTACAGACTTGTCCGACATGATGCCATTGTGTGATTGCATAAACAAACTTGTGAATCAGTTATTTAAACCAGTTTATCTAAAGAATCAGTTTGCGGAAAAGAATCAGACTGCCCATCAGTGGAAGGGGGTATTGACTATCTTGACTGTAATGTTGTACTCCAGGACTGGGAGAAAAGTACCAACATCCCCTTGCCAGGAAAGGCACATGCTAATGAATTTTAAGGATTATAGACCGATGGCTTTTATATCTATGCTATCCAAGTGCATGGGAGAGTGCATGGAGCATTGAGTCTGTCAACAGTTCTTCCAGGAAATGAGAGGTAAACTGGGTACCTTACAATTTGCTTACAGGGCATGGAGTTGAAGTTGCCACTCCCAATCTGTTGGATGAGGCTGTTAAGCATTTGGATCTGGCAAATTCCTATGTTAGGATTCTATTTTTTGAAAATAATCAAGATAACATTTATTGGGCTGATAATGCAATGTTTGAAAAAGATTTAATAATGCGCACAACGCCATAGTTTCTCAGTGAACTATGGCTCTGTGTAGTAAATGCTGCTCCATCTGAAAGCACGTGAAAATACCACATTTAATAACATGTTTTTACTCCAGACTCACTTCATAACATCAGTCGAGTGTTTGAAATAAATCCTTCTGTGAGATGATGTGGCTTCTTACACAGAATAAGGCAGAGTTGTAGTACTTGGACTCGGGACTTGGAATCTGACTCGGACTGCAATTGTGAATGAACTTGGACTTGGATGGACTCGGGTGGACTCGGACTTGGATATTTTGGAAGCAGAAATTTTTCAGAGTACAGACGAATCCATGTCATGTGTAATATAAAATAAAATTAATAAAGTAACAACATAAAATTAATATGAAAAGACATTAATAAATGTCTCCCACTTAAACTCAATTGATTAAAAACTAGGACTCGACACTGGACTTGGATCCAACACTGGAATAATGCATGCAACATATTTCATAGTATTCTAAGCAGTGATAAAGGCTATGACGATTAGCATTGCATTATTATATACTTTATTATAATAAAATTATAATAAGACGAACTCCGATAAACCATATATTGTTGCAGTTGTGTGTTTATTAGTCACGTTGAATCAATGTAAGCAGTTAAATCTTCTGTTTATTCAGCAACAGCTATAAGGGTTTCCTGGGTTTCTTCTGCAAGGTGTATTTGGAGTTTCAGCACGAGAGCGCCCTCTGGCCTTCGGATGGAGATTTACTGCTGATCACAGAACCGTGCATCACTGAAAGATACGCATGACAATCGCTGCTTCTGCCTAATCGCTATTTAACGCCTTTGCGATTTAATTTCGATTAATCGTGCAGCCCTAGTTTGGTGGATTTTGCTCTGCAAAGGATGTTGTTAGTCATTAACCCTTTCACTGGTGAGTTTAAAATATTCTAGCGGTCCCCCCAGAGTGAGTTTTTTTAAGGCAACCATTATTTTAAGTTTCCCCTTATTGTTTCCATGGCGACACGTCATGCTTGTCACGTGACACACCGTGGCCACAATAACGCTGTATTACAGATGGATCGCTTTTTTTTTTTTTTTCCTTTTTTTTTCAAATAGCTTGCCTGAGGAGGTCAGGTAAATTTGTGCTTCACAGATGTACTCTGTGATTTTAATCTTGTCTGAATCAAACGTGTCTGTGTTTTTCTCTCATATCTCAATCAATTCAGTTCACTCGGAATCCTGAATCCTGTCCAGATAGGAATATCTGTGAGTGTGTTTTGTCATTTAAAAACCGTTCTAAATGATCTTGATCGTGATCCATAACGTGAGATGGGCGCCGCCATGTTTGTTCACGCCGCAGTTCAGAGAGTCCTGTTAGTCAGATTTACAGCACGTAAATTAATCAGTTTCTCCCGAAATACATGTAAGTGGCCGGTGAACTGGGAGAAGAATAGAGTGAACTTTATAGTTACTTACACTATGTGTATCTGATATTAATTAAACACGTCTGCAAATGATATTTGAATGGATTGTTATTGCTGCTTCCATAAACGTCCGTGTGTATTTTACGAACTGTAAATGTATTGTTTTACTAGTACTTATGTGTATTTAAATGTCTGAAACCTAAAATAAACATTATGTGGTTAAAAACACTGCATAGTTGACAAGTGCAGAGTGTGTCTCAGCGCAGCCAAAGTGCGAAACCACAGTTTGAATATGGCAGTTATGTGACGTCACTGAACTTACTCCCAGGGGCACGGAAATAAAAATCCCACATGTGGGACCGTACCGCTCAAAAGGTTAAAGCATCACTAGAAGTACACTAAACAAGCATGGGCTTTGTGTCGGGATGCCCCTTTTGACCAAAAAAAAAAAAAAGACCAGATATACTAATGATTTTGGATAGACCTGGAGTTCTGAAACCAAACTCTGAGACCAAATGGTAACTGAATGATAACCAAATGGGGCCTATGGATCAGTGATATGGTCAAATATGGAGATGGACCAGTCTTGTTATGGGGGTGTTTTGCTGCTGTGGTAAGTGGAAATTTTGACTATATGGATTCTTTGACGTATCAGGTTATTTTGGCAAAGATTGTGATGCCTTTGTTTGAAGCTTGATGATCATTGGACTGTCCAGCAGGGCAACCATCCCAACGTATACATCCAAATGTACTGAAGCTTGGTTCCAGTAGAGGGGTGACAGAAGCTTAAAAGACTCTCTACAAAATGTAACTTTAAGGGGTTGAATATAAACAATTATTGCACACGTGGGACAGTTTATATAACTGGACACTGAAGAGACCTTTTTACTCACTCTGAAAAACACCAGATGATGTCCAGGGTTCCTAACCTAAACTGCAGATGTGGCCAGTGCAATAATCTGCAGTGTCTGTAATATAAAATGCCTAAGACAGTGTTACAGGGAGACAGAAAGGACAGCTGATTGTTCTTACTGTGGCAAAACACGTATCCACGTTTCCACCCAAACGTGTTGAAGAACATGCAAGTGCCTTGGTGGAAGTGTGGAGTAACATCTCACAGCAAGAACTGGTGAAGTACATGAGGATAATTAAAACAGCTGGTGGACACACAAGATACTCAAGCTGGCCCCCTGGAACTCACATCTCTGAAAACATTGAAGCACATTTTCAAATCTTTATTAACAAACCACATATTTGAAGCCCGAATAACTACATTCTTGCCTAAAAATGTCTTTAAACTATGTTCTGTGACACAACAAAAGTAGTTTTTGTAAATCTCCAAACCACTTATACTCTGTAGGGTCATGGGAATATACCACAAATCTGTAAGATAATGTCATCTTTAAAAACTGCCCTTATATATTATAACAGCTCCTGCCAAATCAGTTAGTAGGTTCTCACACATATGCATGCCAATCTGCCACCACTACTGCAGCATGATGTGACATCATGCATCTCAAAACCACAGAAGTTAAAAATGCAATGACCACTTCCCATCTGATGCACTGAACCACACACACCACCTACTCACCCATTAATCAATCATGAAGTTGAGGGGGTTGTAAACATGTAAACTCACTTGTCTACAGAGACTTCACTGGACTACTTATAATTTTTTGTACTTTATCTGATCACAAGTGGTCATAAGAAAAGTATTTGACATTATTGTTACTATTAGGCTTAGATGTCGACCAGGGAACATTTTAATGATACAGGTTATATGTGAGGAGATATGATTTTTTTCCCCAAACTGCAGTCACTGTTGCTTGCATATCTTTAGTGGAGATAAGATGACCTGCCCACTGTACGTGTTATCCGTTTAGTTTTGCTTGTTTGAATTCTGTTTCACTACCTGTGTTTAGTCCCAGTGTCCTTGGTCCCTAGTTACTGATTAGTCCCACCTGTTACTTGCTTTTTCCCCATTGTCATGTGTATTCATATCTCATTTTTGATTTAGTTCTTGGTCTGTTTAGCTGTTGTTTAGTTGGTTAGCTTTGCTTTAGTTTTTCTCCTGTTCCAAGTTACAGAGTGTTTTGTTTTTAATAAATATATGCTGCTTGCACCTAGATCTTATGCTGCATTCATGCCACGCAATTACTGTAATTTCAAAATGACAACACGTGATGTTCTACTTGAAGTTGTTCACACCCTTGGATTCGGACTCTGAACTATCGCACTATCGATGCCTAAACATAGTGCTTAATGAATCTGAGGTGATCAGGTAGTACAAGTCGTAGCTCTCAGAAAACTCCCAGTTCACAAGTTGTAATTACAAGTTCTACGAGGACATGAATGCTTTTTACAAGTTGGTATATTGTAATTACGGTAAGTATGATATGACGTGAACGCACCTTTAGTCTCAAATCTTATTTCATGGAGGGCCACTGTCCTGCAGAGTTTAGCTCCCACCCTAATTAAAAACATTAGAACCAGCTAATCAAGGTCTTCAGGCTTACTGGTCCTGCATCCCAATGTTCATACTATCCATCCTAAATAGTATGTGAGATTAGAATAAGTGTGTCCCAAAGCATAATATGTTGAAAAGAGTTGAAAAAGTCCCTGGATGCTCTACTATTTCAGGAATATTTTTGAAGCGTGGATGTGTGCACACTCTAATGTCTAATATTTCCCACAATCCATTGCGCTTTGACGAAGGATTCGGTTCAGAACTACAAACACGAATAAATGCGTTAAAAAATACAAACATGGTGGATGTGTGCCACTGACAGTTAAGTAGAGAGGTTTAGATACTGGGGTTTGAGTTACTAATAGTCAACATTTAACCTAGTAAAAAAATATGTATTTATTGTTATATTATTGGTTATATTTAATCTGCAACAACAAATAAAACGTTTCTAAACATCCGTTTGACCATTAACTTTTAAATGCATCATTATGCAAAAAAAAAAAAAAAAGAGAAGAGTTTTCCGCATAAAGAACCATGGCTACTTTTCTCTCCAATATGGTAGGAAGTTAAATTAAATTAAATATGGAGGATGTTAACTGTGACAAGATGATTGACATGCCAGTTTATAGTGAGCGGTCAGTTAAAGACACAATTGTATGACATGATAGTATGTCCCAAATCTTGCCTACTCTTCTACTACACACTCAAATGTGTGTACTTTTTCCTCACCAAAAGAGTACATACTTTAAGGGTGTAGTATAAGTAGGCACATTGGGATGCAGCAATGAAACTTCTAGGCAAGTGTTTTGGAGTGGGTTGTAGTTAAAATCTACAGGACATTGGCCTTCAAGGAGCTGGATTGGACACCCCTCACTTCACTTTGCTAACAGCTGATTAATCCAGTATTGGTTTGCAATTTATTATGCCCGGTTCAGACTACACTATATTTTTGTCGGTCACGATAGTCACTGTGTCAGATTACACGATTTTGACTCCTAAAATCTTGTCGTGGCGTGGACAAGAAACATGTCAGACTACACGTTGCTTTCTGACCATTCATCGCGTGCCATCTTTAATGCGCGTGCGTGATGTCATCGACAAGGCGGAACTAGCGACTGACTTCCGAAAACAAGAGTGTAAACATTGGGAACCGGGCATTACCCAGAATAAAATTTGCTTCAGAGCAGGTTTGCTGTGTAGCATCATGATAAACACAGCTAAAAACCAATCCATTTTCTTCAGCCTGAAAAAAATGTAGTTTGCTCAAACTAAACTGAGTAACCAGGCTTCAGGTCACTCTCATGAGAGTGTTAGTTATACAAATCTGCACGTGCATATATTAAATTTGCATTTATAAAGTGTATTTTCATATAAATTTGAACAATTTCAAGGGTACATTTGATGGACACTTCAAGGATGTAATTTTATTGTTTATGGTCAAGTGATCCATGGAGGCCTCACCTTGCAACTTGCAGGACTTAAAGGATCTGCTGCTAATGTATTGGTGCCAGAAACCACAGGACACGTTCAGAGGTCTTGTGAAGTCCAGAGCTGTTTGGCAACATGAAGGGGACCTACACGATATTAGACAG
Source organism: Sinocyclocheilus rhinocerous (assembly GCF_001515625.1). Lineage (NCBI taxonomy): Eukaryota > Metazoa > Chordata > Actinopteri > Cypriniformes > Cyprinidae > Sinocyclocheilus > Sinocyclocheilus rhinocerous. The sequence goes on from NW_015651483.1 coordinate 509,022, forward strand.
GTGGTTTTAATGTTGTGGCTAATCAGTGTGTGTATATATTAATATACTTGCGTATATAAATCAAGTATGTATTGTGAACATATATGGTTGCGTCAATTCAATTCAATTCAATTCAATTCAAGTTTATTTGTATAGCGCTTTTCACGATACCAATCGTTGCAAAGCAGCTTTTCAGAAAATATTAAGTTTCTACATTATATTTAGCAGTAGGTTATTAGTGGTGACTACAGCAGAAATGCACAGTAAGAATCATGCAGTTAGTTACAAATTACACGTAATCAAACAGACAGTGAACACTATTAACTGCAATGATTATATCCTATTCATATACAAATTCATCATATAGATGTACGTTTGCCAATTTAACTATGGGTGTTTTATATGTATGTGATAAACTTACATATGTGTGAAGGATATGTGCATGTGATAATAATATATCACTATACAATATGTAACACTGCAAGTTGTCATAGGAGATTTAGTCAGATTTTCATGCTCTTTCAATTGCGTAAATTTAATCTCCATTATCATGCAACCCATGACACAACAAAAACAGCTCCGATCACGACATCCTCCATTCACTGTTTGTTGACGTTTGTCAATGCTGCGAATAAAGACGCCACTGTCGGCTGCTTCAGAGTTCCCGTTGTCGGTGCGAATTGCAACCAGTAAATTGCAACCGGTGTCGTCACACGTGGTTGCCGCAAGCCCACCCGCCGCCGCTCACTCAATCTGGCCTCCGCTCACTCTAGCCGCCGTGTGTGACGCTGTGTTTCGTTGTGAAAGGGCCAGTCTCTTAGAAAAAGTGGGTAGAGATTTAACTAATTGGATGATCTACCCCCCTCATTACTTGGTAGAATAAATGCAGTTAAAATGAATATTTTGCCCACATTTTTATACGTTTCAATCTCTTCCGATTTCCTTCTCTAAATCTTTTTTCACTACTCTTAATGGATTGATTTGATCATATATTTGGCACTGTAAAACACTGTAAAAATTGGCTTTAGATTACAGCCAAGGAGGACTGAGGCTTCCCAATTTTAAAATGTATTATTGGGCAGCCTAATCCAGGTATTTGGCCCAGATGTTTGCCGGTACCCCTTTTCCCGCTTGGATTAATATGGAGAAATTTGACATAAAAAAGAATGTCCTACCAATATATTGTATACATGGGATGATCTACTGATCAAAAGAAAAACCAGCAATCCCATGATTATTCATTCAGTTCAAACTTGGAATAAACTGAGGTCACTGCTGGGACAGGCTAATTTTCTTTCTCCTAAAACACCTTTATGGGGAAACAGAATGCTCCCAATGTGTCATCAAAACAAACATTTAAGAATTTGGTTCGAAAAGGGAATTACACATTTGGAGCATTGCTTTGACCAGGGCATTTTGATGTCATTTGAACAGTTAAAGAAAAAATATAATTTGAGTAATAAAGATACCTGATTTGACAGGTATTGAGCAAATCTGTTATTCTGATAAACCACTGTATTAAACAATCTCTAGAATCTATGAAGCTCTGATCTCAAGTCAACCTTTAGATGATGCAGACAAATCCAAAAGTAGATGGGAGCAGAATTTGGGGATAAGAATAGATGGGGACCTATGGGGTCAATTATGTAAAAATGGGGTCACTTCAACCTTGAATTCCAGATATAGATTAATTCAGTTACATTTTTTACACCAACTTTATTAAACTCCATCTAGATTGCATAAATTTAATAATAGTATCTCACCCCTTTGCTTCAGATGTGGTACAGAAGAAGGAATATTTTTACATTCTACCTGGTTGTGTCCGAAAGTGATGGAGTTTTGGGTGCAAGTATGTTCATGGAAGTAATTTTCCAGTGGACCCAGAGGTGTGTTTACTAGGTAATTTTACCAACTCTAACCTCCGACATAGTCAAGCAATTAAGCTGACTGAAATGTTATTAATAATAGCTAAGAAATGTATTGCTTTGAAATGGAAAGCAGACATTGAGGTGCCGATTGGATTGTGGTTGTCGGAGGTTTGCAACTGTGTACCATTAGAAAAGATTACATATTCTATGAGGGGCAGGAGTGAATTATTTTATAAAATCTGGGACCCCTTTTTGAATTATATAAAAACAGTACCAGATGATTTGATCTGATAAATGCTGATTTTTAAAATGTCATATTTTATTTGTTAAATATGTTACACTTGCGATATTTATATTGTATCTCTCTCCTTGTTTTTTATTTTTTATGTATCTTATGTATTTTTTTTATTATTTCTCCTTTTCTCTCATTTTGTCTGTTGTTCGTTGTTATTATGTTTGAAAAAAGCAAAATAAAATTTTTGATTGTAGTTAAACAATGATGTGTGATTAAGAAAACGTGCGATTAAGAAGCCTAATGGACAAGAAATTCCCAAGACATATGCAAACAGCAATGTGTCTTGACTGCCCACTTGTGATCGGAGCCCTTCAGATGACTTTACATATTATCAAATGCTACCATGCAAGCATTTGCTCATGGCCACGATTTTTCTAGGGTCCAATTCATAGCTCTCAATTCATATAGCACCAGGTCAGACGTGGCCAAGAATAACTTATTTTTTTCCTTAAAAAAATACCTTGTATCAGTAAAACAGTCACATTTATTTTTTATCTTATGTATTTTTTTTATTATTTCTCCTTTTCTCTCATTTTGTCTGTTGTTCGTTGTTATTATGTTTGAAAAAAAGCAAAATAAAATTTTTGATTGTAGTTAAACAATGATGTGTGATTAAGAAAACGTTGTGCGATTAAGAAGCCTAATGGACAAGAAATTCCCAAGACATATGCAAACAGCAATGTGTCTTGACTGCCCACTTGTGATCGGAGCCCTTCAGATGACTTTACATATTATCAAATGCTACCATGCAAGCATTTGCTCATGGCCACGATTTTTCTAGGGTCCAATTCATAGCTCTCAATTCATATAGCACCAGGTCAGACGTGGCCAAGAATAACTTATTTTTTTCCTTAAAAAAATACCTTGTATCAGTAAAACAGTCACAGGGCATGGCTTGCCGATGCTCTGGCTTGGCCTAAATTCCCCCTCAGTAATCAGGTTTTAAATGCTTTAAATTATGATATCATTTCCTGTATCTCTTCAAGTGTGGGTTGTTTCTCTGTGTCCTGAAGTTTTTTTTTTTCCTGTGAAAACAAAGGTCAGTGAATACCCTATCCTCCTACTACTAATCCGATAAAGCAAAAATCATTAAAAAAATCAATTTTATGCTTCAGTATGAATAAGATCACTGCCACTGAATGATACCAGGAGTCCATCTAAATCTGAAACAGACATATTTTCTGTAAATTGCATGCCATTGATGGTTATAGACATCAGAAAAGACCAAAGTTTTTCACAATATGATTGTATTACAAGCATTACATTTGAGCCGGTTTTAGAAATGACAGGGATTAAAACGGCTCTCTGCCCACACATGAATTACAGTGTCAATGCAGCACTTTCGGAAACAAATGTTATCAGTCATCAAAATGATGGTCAGTGTCAGTGGTAAAACAAACCAATCACACCAGATGTTTCTTTATGATAATGTTAGAGCAAGGACGAGAACAATTAATTTATTCACTCCAAATAACTTGTACATTTTTAGACTGATATCTCCCAAATGTGGTTACTAAAGCAACATAAAAGTAGTCTATTTAATTTGTGTGGTATTCTCAAAGTCTTCTTTAACTTTGTGTGATCAAGACTGAAATGTATTTGCTGGAAATCTTGTACTAGACCTACTGCTCCCATTTGCACATCTTTATTCTTTAATCTTTATTAAATGGCATTTTGTTCATTTGAGTGCCGTGAAATGTTATATTTTCAACAGCAAAATTCCCTCAAAACGACCTACACAGTTTTGTATCATATTCCGAATGAGGAAATTATTGTAATGTAACCAAATATATTTTCTAAGGAACAATCAAGAAAATAACTACTTTACCTCTCGAGTATTTGTTCATTCGTCATGTTACAGACGCAATGAGCAAATCTTTCATGAATGACAATATAGTGCATATTTAAAATAGTTGTGTTGTTATCGTGTCGTGTGAGGCATTTTTCTTCTTTTGTGTCCCACAGAAGAAAGCAAGTTATACAGGTTTGGACAACATGATGATGACCAAATTAATCTATTTCTAATTATTTATCAGTGAGAGACCAGGGGCCTCATTTATAAAATGTGCGTACGCACAGATTTGATCTTAGAGTGTGTGTACGCTAAAATCCACGGCAACGTTTATATTTATAAAAACGGTCTTTGACGTGGAAAAGTACTTACCGTCCCGTCAGGGTCTGAGCAGGCGTACGCACTTTTCCTTGTGGCAAAGTCGGAGTACTGCAGCTATTTGAACATCTAAGCTGCAATAACAATAAAAGCGTTGTACGTGCAAGCACCGAATTCATCATAAACAACAAAGATGCTCCGCCAGCAGGACCTCAATTTCAGACTCAGTAAAGTTTATTTTTTCTTTGTGCTCTTCATTCTCAAGCATAGAAATTTGGATATTGGCGTGTGCTCTTTTATATGGTAATGATATTAATTAGGGGGCGTTTACAAGGCGGAGATCTGACACCAGTCATCTGCGCACAATTTCAAGATCATTTGCGATTTATAAATGTCACATCTGGAAGAGAGGCGTACGCACGTGTTTTTGTGCGCACGTTCGTTTTCTCTGAATCGCACTTATGCACTTTTGAGAAATGATCTTAGAACAAATTTAGGACGGTTTATACGCAACATTTTATAAATGAGGCCCCAGAAGACTAAAATTTCCCTGTACTCTCCTTTTTCAGAGTGTATCTCAGGGTTCTGTCCTTGGTCCTCTACATTTTATCATCTACCTGTTGTCTCTGTCACTCATAGTCACTATGCCACTGATTCTCTGATACTCATGAAAGTTTCTCAAAATAGACCCTGCTAATGGACCACAAATATTTATTTCCTATAACATTTCCTTCTGTGACTGTTTACAGACTTCAATACAGTCAAAACAACAGTTCCAGTCCACTCTTCTCCCAAAGACCAAATAAATAAATTCATAATATCACCAGGGCCTATCTACATGCAGAATAACTAAACTTTCTGAAAATACATAATATTTATATAAGAGTTTAAATTGTTAGTCAAAAATAAACACATTTTTACTGAAAGTGACCAAAATACATATTTTTCCAATATTGCAGTGTACATAATGAAACAACAACAGAGTTTAATGTTAACAGGCTGTGGACATGGGTAAAGATGGCGACTTGAAGCCTCAATTCAATGTATTCAAGCAGGTCATCAGTCGTGGTGTTTTAATCTAGGACGCTTTTGTGTGGCTGAGTCATTATGGCCCTGAGATGGTTTGTTTACAGAGGAAAGCAGAGGAAGTCACTGCTATGTAAGCAGTGGCTTTCATGGAAAATGATTATTTTTTTCTTCACTCACTCTCTGTAAAGATGCACACTTGAAAAGGATCCCTCCGTCTTTGGCACATAGGGGAAACCCACATCTTTCACAGGGGTTGTAGGTGTTGGGAACCAGTCTATCTTTCCAAAAACGAGTGGGTGTTTTTTTAGTTCAGTGATAACTTACTGATGGTGCCGATGGTGGTGGAGGGGGCTGTTACACTATCGCTCCCCTCTGAAGCACCATTCTCGGGGCATGCAGCGATTGGGACTCCCCCATCTGAGTCAGTTAAGGCCTGTGGTCCATTTATGTACCTGCACCTGAAACCTGATGAAGCCCAGATGTCCTCCATGAGACTTCTGTGCCTGCAAATGCTTGCACATGCAGCGGAAGGTTTCTGTATTGTTTTACAGTATATTACATATGCTTCTTTATGTCGGTGTGTGTGGGTTGACCTGTCACACTTTATACACATGCTCCAGGCTCAAGTCAGGCAAACCAATTTGTAGGACTAGTCAATATGCTTATCTGTATGCTAAAAGTTCAAGTTGTAGGTTCATAAATTTGACATTAACATGGATACATTTATGTGAGTATACATCGCCCTGATCACACTTTTTGCATAATTTGATAAAACAAGCCATGATCAAAATCAGCATGGTGTACATTGTTAAATTTGGTGTACATTTAAAAAAAACGTATGTGTATGACAAGTGATATTTAACATGATTTTGTTTGTTTTCATCAGACATCGGCACTTTATTGGCAATTTAGTCTCCCTGGTAAACAAGTAGGCCTACACTAACTTTTGATAAATATTATTACAGCCAAAATTGTTGTAGAAATGACACCACAATGGTGACAGCAATAAATCAGAAATAAGGATTAAAAAAAAGTCTGGGTAATTAAGTGACCTTAACTCCTACGTACTTGCATTTAAATTAATAATTTTGTCCAATGCACTTATTGTGTACATACATGTCTTTACATTGTACTTATATTTTTAAAAATACCTGCTTGTAATTAAATCTGTAATTAATGTCTGTAATTACATTCATAATTACACTGCTGACCCATCCCTTACACATGAACCCACCCTTAAACCTACCAATACCACCAAACCTGTCCCTAACCTTACCCATATCCCACCTCAATAGCAGCAAAAGTGTTTTACAATACAATATGAACACAATAAGTACATTGTACTTTTTTTTTTTTGATGTAAGTACATAGTAGTTAAGGCCACCCAATATAAAGTGGTACCAAAATCTGAAATAGGGATATAATATAATAATAATAGGTATAATAAACAGATACCAAGGCAGTTCTAAAGGGACGTTCATACAACAAAAAGAAAAAAAGCTGGTGTTTTTATATATATAAATTCTTGATGATGATGAAACATTCTAACGCTGATTGAAACATTGTCATTTAGCACTCCAGATGACAGATTTATAGCAACCAAATGACTAATTGCAGCAGTGAGAAGCACAAGTAAACAATATTTTTTTTTACTTTTTTGGGGGGGGACTTCACATATGACTCAAACAATAGGAATAATATATTTTATTATCTTCCCAGTTTTCATTTATCTGTGTAAAACGATTATAGATCTACAACCATTTTATACGTGTGTTTTTTTTTCCAGGCGGTTTCCTGTAAACTTTATAAAGGTGTTTAAATCTGGTAAATGTTTTTGTTTGGTAAATAACAGCTCTCGCCCTGTTTCCCTGCACACGTGTGTATGAGAGATAGACGCTGGCCTTGTGGCATCTCCCTCCCCGCGGCACAGTCATTTAAGAGCTCGTAAATATCAGAGCCCATCGCAGATGACATCATAGATAACCTTCAGGGGACTTCACTGACATTCGAGATTGGCCAGGGTGAGTGTCCTCAAAGACAACAGAAAAAGGAAGGAAATGTTTTGAGATCAGACGAGGTCATGTCTCTGTACAGACTTTGAATGAAAGGCAACTCTCACTCAGATAAAACATCTAAAAACAAAAATCCTTTCTGTTCAAAACAGGCTTGTTTGTTATCATGTACAGGGGGAAAGTTTTCGTGGAAAATGTTCAATGTATGCCGTAAAAGCATATAGTTCAAAGCCTTAAATCCTGGTATTGTTGTAGCATGTCAACTGTCAGGCTAAACAAATACAATGCCCTTTGGGAAAGAACAGATGATTTGGTAACCGAACTTGTGTTGCAACAAGGATACAAAATTTTATCCACTTGTTTTGACAGGAATATGTATTCACCTATTTTATTTATTCAGTAGGCCTATCAGTCGTCTCTGATATGTAGTAGATGGGGAAGATGCCCCCTTAAGAGCAATGTGGATTTACTTTAAATTGTAACATAATTAGATATAAGTTTAGCATGTGCATGATGATGATGTGATAAATGTGAATTAAATAAGGGAAATAAATAGAAACATTTAGTTCTTATAGCACAAAATGTAAAATTATTCAAAGATTATGCTACCCTACTACTGCTAAACTATTATAGAATGTGGGTGCTTATCAAACAAAAGGATGAATCCTAAGTGAGGATGTGCCCTTCCAAGTCCAATCCTTCTGAAGCTTCAAGGCTAGAGGAGTTCTCAGCATTTAATGCTAGAATGAGACAGTTGTGTCCCAAAGTTGAGTGTGCACACTTCGAAGGCCAGGCCTCCGAAGTGCACGAAGGGCCCTCCGAAGTGCGTGAGATGCTCCGCCTTCGCAGGATTTCCTAATTGCTACACCAGAGGGCGTTAAGTATACTCGAACAAATATGAAGTACTACGTTTTCTTTTTTTCCTCACAGGACAGCAGCGCTACAAAAATATGGTCTTTTACAACATGATGCATTGTTGTAGATTAAACTAGCCAACAGTAGTTTAATCTTGGCAACTTTAAATTTAATAGCCTTGAACATATTCAGAAGTAAAATGCAACATACACAGTAGTGCAGCAGTAATATTAATGCAAAACCATCCTGACAAATTATTTTTTCAGAACAATACTGTATACCTTTACTTTTACTCTCAATACCTTAAGTATATTAGAGTATGCAAGATAATACTTTTACTTAAAGGATAGTTCAGCCAAAAATGAAAATTCACCCTTAAGTTGTTCCGGGTTTGGAATTTTCATTTTTGGCTGAACTATCCCTTTAGCTAAGGTTATAAATATGACTAGTAGCTTTTCCCCAATATGGTATTTGGCCCTGAGAGTGCTGCTGGATCTTCTGAGAAGTGAACGGCAACAGTGATGGTGCGCCACAATCCAGACCCTGGTGTTTCTCTTCTGTCTGCCAGTGGTACATCATACAGAGTGGTCTCCAGAGTGTTTTACGTGCCTCGTTCCACTGTCACCGCATTGTCCTCCGAGTCGCTGAGGAGGTGCTGGCCATTCGCCAAGAGATTCACCTCCTGAAGACCCCAGAACACATGGAGGAAGGGCTGGGCTCAAAACTGATGTTTTTTTTTTCAGATGTTAAACCTAAGCTATGTTGTAAATAGTTGTAAAAAAGTACTTTCAGTAATGTATAGAACAATTTGCTTTAATGTGTAAAAAATAATATTTACAAGACAAAGAAATAAACATATAGAAGAATGTTTTGTGAAAAAATTATAAGCTGCATTAAAAAAATGAGCAATGTACATAATTACTTTTATTTACACATGTGAATATGCAAAACAAAAATACAAATTCTACAGAAAGTACTCATAAAATAAATTAACAGTAATTTAGTAAAATAAATTACACTACAAAAATGAATAATGTATACAACTTATTTAATTTTTAACTTACATCACAAAAATAAACTACAGAAATTAGGTTGTTTCATTGACAATGTGACATTTAAAAAAAGATATTGAAAAACTGTAATGTACCCATTTTTTCCACTGCTTTCTCTTGCCTAATAGAGAATGGCTAATAAATAATGTATTTGTTAAGCATTCTCACAAGAAGAGAAAACAGTCCCTCCATTCTCTCCCCTCTCTCTCTCTGAAGTTTGCTATCCTCCCTGAGTAGCTCCACCAGCTTCCACTCACTCCCTCACCTGTCCCAGGACACTTGCAATCCTAAGGCAGAGCAAATAAACCATGCCTGTTAACAACAACAGCACAATGAATTTCAGTAAAAATGTGTGTATTAACTTGCTTACTTAGTATTTTTTAAGTCTTTCCCCAGCAGGCTCATTTTCTCCAGAATAGTCCTAAAACAAGAGCAAATGGAAACACTTATGAAAAATATAAAGACAGGCTTGCAATCTTAACATTAGAAAATATGACACAGCAGGACATGCATAACACTTCATTTTCCTGGGAAACGGAGGGTGCATTTGAAGTCACTTTCGAAATACGTCAGCATTCGTCGCGCCGCGGTGACGCAATCGGCCTTGGAATACGGTCTTCCGAGGGTGCATTCTGAATTGGGACAGCTTACGTCGTGACGCTGTGATGCAATAGCACTTCAAATGCACACTCTGGAGTCCACGCACTTCAGTTTGGGACAGCCTTCGTCACGCTGCTGTGACGCAATCGCACTTCAAATGCGCACTCCGGAGTCCACGCACTTCAGTTTGGGACACAGCTAGAGAGTGTTTCCGCCACCACAGTCACGGCACAAAAATTATATTAGAATTTGAAGAATAGTTCATATTGAGAAAATTTTATATTAACTTACTTTCTATTAAAGACAACCATCTCCCAGTTGTTTACATTATGCACAGTTAGCATTATGTGATTCATTTACAACAAAACAAAACAAAACACAATGCCTTCACTTAAAAAAAAAAAAAAAAAAATTTTGTTTTGCATAACTGTCAGGGAGTCACAGTCACCACAGTCACCACCAACAACGCTCACCAGATCCCAATCACCTGATTATTGATTGTCACCACCGGTCACCGCTCATCAAGCTCCCTATATCCTTGCACTCTCCCCGCAGTCACGCTATTCTCTGGTCTCAAAGTTGCTATGCTAACTTACTTGACTCTTGCCTGTTTATACTTACCTCCAAGTACCCCCGACGATCTGCTCCACGTGCTCCTCGGCTCCTACGCTCTTTCGTTCCCCACGGATTTTCTTGCCTTGAGAAAGAGACTCACATCAGCAGACAGATAAGAACCCGAAACCCTTCCCCTCCTGGAATACTCACCTTGGAACTGTTGTCTTGATTACTCCTGCCCGATCTCTAAATAAACCTGCTGTTGTGTTCACTTACTTACCCCTGTGACTTGTGTGTTTGCTGACAATAACATAAAGAAAAAATTTAATAAAATCAGTTCTGATTCATGTCCAGCTAATTAATCTTTCATGAATTGGAATCTGAGATTTGATTGAAAAACAGGCCGAATGAAGTATGCGAAACGAAGACTGCCTACTAAAGATCCTTCAAATGAAAACGTCCTTTGATGGAGCTTGAAGATGAGACTGCGTAGATATACAACCTTACAAGGATGCGTCCTTCCATCTGAGAAGCAGTCTGTATATATCTTGTATGCAGGCTTGTGAATATAGACATTTAATTGTCCATATTTTAATAGAAGATGTGTCATAGTAGCAATACTGTGAATGCAAACTGAATGATTTCACTCGATTAGCTTATAGGTTTTAATTCATATCTAAGATGTTTGAAATGTATGTCTAAGTCATGGAATTATAGATTTTTTTTGCAATAAATACTAAATAAATAACATTAGTAACAACATGCCCATAACATGTAATTTTGCATTTAACATGTCAGGAATTTCCAAACAATACTTCTATTTCAGTCCAGTGACCGCAGTGACCTGCAATTAGCTAAAGAAAACATTTCCTCTATTTAAACATTTGCAGTGATAAAAGCTGTGATTCATCAAGTTTCAGTATTCATAATTACTTAATTATATGTCATGAGAAACACACCAGAATTGATCATAGTTTCAGCCTACCTGGTTATAAATAGCATGACAAAAGCTGGGCAGAACACAACTGACGAGAAGACCTCAAACAACAGAACAGACTGTATGGCTGCAGAAACATGTTCCACAATAACATCATATTATGAATTGATCAGCAGGATGTGTAATGGCTTGCATGGGTGTAGTTTATCTCCGGCAGTGAAAAACACGTTGAACCAGTTCTACATTTTCCATAAACATTTAGACATAATAAATATCTATTGCCTCACACACTTCAAGAAGAGGTGATCACCAAGTGTAGGTGTCAATTCCAGTCACAAGAAAAGGAGAGAGGTTCAGACAAATGGTTTGGAACAGAAACAACTAATGTTGCACAACAGATATTATCAAGTAGCGTACCATTGTTTATTTTTCCTGCGAATGTAAATTATTTTTTTTATATCCCATTAGTCAGTTACTATTATAAAAACATATATTCTTGTGTAAATTTTATAAGGCATGAAGTGTATGATGTCTGTTTGATAGGCTGGGCATGAACAAACAACAATGACAAAGTCGTTTTGGAAAGTTTAAATTGTGTAAATTATGCGCTGGTGAAAAAAAATCTAATGATTTATGTATAAGCACATAAGTTTTGGCACCTGAGATGGGCCACGTTAAAAGTTAGTTAATTGTGGCCTTTTATCTCACAATTCTGCCTGTTTTTTCCTTGCAATTCCTTGCAAAATTCAGAATTGTGAGATATAAACTCAGAATTGCGAAAACAAAAGTCTGAATTGTGACAAAGGGCGAAAACAAGCTTCTAGAGGTGTCTGACTCATCCATTTTTCAAACGTGTCTTTTATCATGTAAACATATTTTTCGCTACTTAAGTGACATTGCTGTTGGTTCTTCGTGTTGCTTTGCGACATATTCAACTAATCCATAATGAAATTATCCCCCGACAGTGGCCTGTGATACTGTGAAATTCACCTGCTAAAAAGTCAGCCTATACATTAGGCTTTATCAGTGCACTAAATGCAATAATTATTTTAACCACAACTTGACCTTAAGTTTTACTGAGAATTACGCTAACAATTCGGCTACTTCTGCCTCAAGGAGGGTTAGGGTTAGTCCACAGTGAGTATAGTGGATCTTTTTCACAGACTGTGATGACACATTTCAACTGTCATTAGCATCGTAAATATTTTCATTTCATTGTACATATTTTAAATTTTTAACACTATACATTGTATTATTTTACTTTTGCATCAAATTACAATAAAAAAATAAAGTTAACGCTGCATTGAAGGGGATTTTTAATACAGCGGCTGTGGGAGTGACTGTAAATGTGACATTGTTCTCTCTTCTCACTGCCGTTATCAGTCTCTCTATTCTTTTCCTCTTTTTGAAAGTCATAAAAACAGTTACGTGGAGTTTTCTTTTGCTATTTGAGCTAATGAGACCGCAAAAAATATATTTGATGTAATGTTCCATTCACTACTATAGAAGTTTACCCAACTGTGATGACTTCTGCTTCTGAGAAACCCGGAAATGAAAAAAGAGTGCATCATCAAAAGGTTCACTTCGAAAAATTAACAAAGTGCTGTTGATGAGTTTGGAGTTTGAAAAAAATATAAAAAATCTGTGCAAACAGAAGGAGAATCTACATTGCGAAATATCTTGTTAAGCATAGATTTTGTTCAAGCCAAAAACTTACTGAAGGAACAAAAAGGTTTTTGGCAGGATTTGAGAAGTTCATTCAGAGAGGTTCAGCAAAGTCGTGTGGAGTCGCGATAAAAATCACGATAAAGCAGGTTGCACCAGAGCGATGCCTTTGAAGATCTGGGGAGAGATACTATAACGAATGCATCTCTACCACAGTGAAGCATGAAGGTAGATATATCATGATGTTGGGAACCTTTTCAGCTGCTGGTGCTGATGAGCTGCTTTGGAGTAGAGAAAATTGCAGAATGGCTTGCAGAACTGGAAAGTTGTTATCCAAAGAGGAACGATGTGAGATGTGGCTTGAGTACAAGTCCATCGGGCTCATGTTTTGGCCTGGCTAGATTTGAACCCTGACCTAAACTATGGGGGACATTTTTCAAGTACTTGAGTGTATATACATTAACAATGATATTGGGATATGCCTAAATATGTAATTTAATTCAAAACAAAATGAAGTGAGCGATTTCATACACTGATGTGTACAGCATGCATTGCTGTCGCAGAAACACATATGTACTTTTATCATATATGTAGACTACCTTGCTTTGGAAAATAATATTAACCACAACAATTCTAATGACTTTTTATTGTAATTATACATAGGCCTAGCTTTGTGCTAGCTTTGTAGTTGCATCCAAGTTATATTAATACTATAAACAAAGTATACTGTATTAATACTATATGTGTCAGGGATTCATCACAGTCACTGCAGTCACCAGCCAGGATAATCACCCGATCACAGTCACCTGAATTCTGATCACCCGCACCTGCTGTCACCAATCAAGCCACACTACAAATACACACACATCACAGTCACTCACTGTCCGGTCTACCATTCACTCCTATGGACTGTTCTGGACTCTCTATATGATATTCTCAGAGAAAGACTTACCGTCGGATTCTCCTGCGATCCTCCAACGACTCCTTGGAAGCTGTTCCACGATCTCCAACGAAACCGGCATAAGATACTTACCTGTTGTGTCTGGCCTTGCTTTATGACAATATGTTGGTTTGTCATGTTAAATTGGTGTTTTTAATTGACGCAGTGAGTTTGATTGACAGGCGATCTGACCAATCATAACGCCCAATCTGCCATTTTTGTCCGACAAGCAAACCAGACTGCAGAGTAGATTAACATTGGTGAACTTGAAAATGGTGTGATGTCTTTCCGCGGTTGAAACAAGATCCTTTCTGATGATCATTCATGTTTATTGCTGTAACTAGTAAAGCGGAATAGATGATCGGTTCACGTGCCGCAAGCTGAGGAAGTTCAACCTGCCACAGGAGCTGCTGAAATAGTTCTACTCCGCCATTATTGAATCTATCATCTGCACTTCAATAACTGTCTGGTTCAGCTCAGCTACCAAATCTGACCTCAGAAGACTACAGAGGGTAGTCCGGACTGCTGAGCGAATCACTGGTATAACCCTCCCCTCTCTCCAAGAACTGTACTCATCCAGAGTGAGCAAAAGGGCTGCCAAAATCACTCTGGACCCCTCACATCCAGCACACACCCTCACATGGAACACACAACACTATCATACATTTATTTATTTAACACGCATACTTATTTACACTTCAAATTTGCACATATCATACCTGTACATACATAATTGTCTATTTTGTCTATCTTTATTATTCTTTTATTATCTGTGTCTTGTCTTGTTACTGTCATTCTTGTTAGTGTCATTCTGCACTTTGGAGCTTCTGTCAATAAAGCAAATTCCGCAACGTGTTTCGTGCAAACATATCTGGCAATAAAGCTGATTCTGATTCTGATTGAACTGAGGCGCTACAGCAATCTGTCACGACACGTTAAAGAGCGACAAAATATTTATTGTTTGAATTTCTTAAACATTTTGAAAGCTGATACTTTGCTTCTTACCAAAAGTAACCTGCTCTGTCTTGTCTGTTGGCGCGTTGTCAGTTTTCTTTTTGCGCCGCAATGTATTTTTTTCACTGCGTGAGAACGTGAGAGCGCCATGACTTGTTGGACATGGCAACAATAACTGGGGGTGGGGGGGGTCTTTTCGAAGGGTCAATTATTAAAGGGGTCATGAACTGCCTTTTTTTTATTTTGTACTGTTCTCTGAGGTCCACTTATAATGTTATAACATCATTTATAAGTAATAGGCTATTTTCTGTCCTGTTTTAACCCCCCTCATCAGAAAGCTCTGTTTGAATAGGCATGATGGATTGTAGACTCTGAAGTAAACACTCACTGCTATGATTGGCTAACACTAGTGTATGTACAGCCTACTTCCTTCACAGATGGACACTGCAGTGATTTAGGTTAAAACACATAAATACTCATATCAGACAATCTGTAATAACAGTCAAAGCTATAGTGATTACGTAATAATGGGAAATATTGGGAAAAAAACTGATAGAAAGCGTAAAAGTGTCACTTACATCCCCTTTAACCCCACATATATACACACACACACATATATATATATATATATACACCAAAGGGATGAACCTTTCAGCTACTGAAAGAAAAGTTGGTTGTTCCAAATCTCTGCTTTCTAGAATATTGCAGCTTTACACACACTAAGGAGGAATCGGTTCAACACTGCAGCTGTAATTGCTCGCCAGTTCAGTGCTGAACAGAGTAAGGATCTGCTTACAGTATACACAGTCTCGCTGTTTAAGAGAATTTGGACTGAAAGCCCAAATCTCATTAGCAGAGCGAATCCAAATGCTAGACTAACATTTGCTGAGGATCATGTTGTGTGGACAGAGGAGAACTGATCCAAAGTTCACTTTAGTGATGAGAGTAAATTTAATTTATTTGGATCTAATCGGAAACATGTCCACCTGGGGAAAGACTGAACCCAAAGTTTGGGAAGAAGTCAGTTAAAGGTGTGGATGTTTGTTAGGTTTGAAATGAATGAATATTTGTACGCAGACAAATAAACTTTTGGGTTAGGCTAAGTTTCTCAAGCTGTCGTCACTGGTCATAACTATCTGAGTCACATAGATGGTAAGAAATTTGAATGAGATGAGTGCTACTGAATCAAGTGTGTCATGAGATGGTATATTGTATCAGGCCCGGCCCAGTCTCTTTTCGCACGTTAGGTGAAATTCATACTGTTTAGATGTTGAGCAGTTCCATTTCTTTCTATGCTGTACACGGCCGGATTTACCTCTTTTCGTGACATAGGCAAAACAATTTTTTGCCCCCCCCTTCCTTATTAATATAATAGGCCTAATATTACCACCACCCAAGCAAACAAAAATATTTCTTAATCAGTGAAACCGTTACAGTGTTTTCTATCGCAATAAGCGCTTGCGTTCAGTCAATAAAAATCAAATGTAGTTCTTAATTTGTTTGAGAACTGAGAAAGACCATTCCATTAATAGGCGCGGCAACGTGGCCACATAACCACTTCGGGAGTGCATTTCTCTAATAATTTTAACGGTTTACTTTAATTTTAATTTTTTAAGCACCTCATCCCAAACGTTCCGTTGCAAATTCCAAAACGTCATTTTAGAGCTAATAACAGAGGCTTGAGCCATTGATATGCAGGCTAACGCAGTTTTTAATGCAGTCTAATGCAGTTATTAGAGATAGAGAGCAAAAGAGAGAGAGAGATTAAGCACGGGTGAATACCTGTGTCTGTGCGTCTCTCAGCAGTGTTCAGCAGCAGCGTCTACTAATAGCGAATCTGTAAGTTGAACTGCTTCAAGAACCTCGCTACTGAGAAATGTCATGTAACTTTTCAGCTGCGAAACTATTTTATTGATAAATTTGTGGGGCAACGCTGACAAGAAGTTTCTGTCCGCGTGTGCACGAGTGCGTGTCTGTAACTACTGTGTCTGTGTGTGTCTGTGAGAGAGAACGGGAGAAGGAAAGCCTGTTTTCTGTACATAAAAAAGGTGGATGACATGGAAATAGTTTGTCATTTTTACTGTTTACTTCTTTTACTGTTGTAGATATCCCATAGTATAACAAAAATATTATATATCTCTTTATTGTGTTTGGGGCCCCCCCTGGACGAGCAAGCATAGGTATGTGCCTAGAATGCCTATGCATAAATCCGGCCCTGGCTGTACAACCCTCAGGTTTCTAAAGATTCTCATGGCTTACCAGATGTTCGCATCAGTAAGCTTTGAGTTTTTGCTGCTCAACTGACAGCACTGTTGCAAGCAATATGCAATTACTTACTAACCCTTTCTGTGCAGTTTTACAACTCATATTTTCCGTTTTTTCATGACCACAAAAATGATGAGAACAACTTTGCAGCTCAAATACTTTAAATCAATGTAAAAAAAAATGTTGTTGCAATTAGTTATAACAAGTTAAAGGGGTCATGAACTGCCTTTTGTATTTTGTATTGTTCTAAGACAGTGGTCTCAAACTCAATTCCTGGAGGGCCACAGCTCTGCACAGTTTTGCTCCAACCCTAATCAAACACACCTGATCCAGCTAATCAAGGTCTTCAGGATTACTAGAAACTTCCAAACAGGTGTGAGTTGGAGCTGGTTGGAGCTCAACTCTGCAGAGCTGTGGCCTACCAGGAATTGAGTTTGAGACCACCCTTCTAAGAGGTCCACTTATAATGTTATAAAGACCTTCACAGATGGACACTGCTGTGATTTAGGTTTAAAACGCATACATACTGAGTCAGTGCATATCAAACTATCTGTATTAACAGACAAAGCAATAGTAATCACGTAGTAAAAACAGTTACTCATACTTGTGTTGCGTCATTACTGTCGGATCCAGTATAGCTGGCACAGCACCGTCTTTTAGTTTCAATCTTTCTGAAAATCCCGCGTTGAATTGTGCCTTGTTTGTAAACGAATCTGTGGTAAAATGAAGTGAACAAAGGACCAAGTTCTTACTGACGTTGTCTAGAACCTCATTACAAATAAAGTTTATCCACTCTTTCCTAATATTGGGATCAGAAGGAAGGCAATGCAAAGTTTTTTTCCACAACTTGGCACTGCACAGCGTCTTGTTGTCTTTGGAGCATCTTTATTGCTTGGTTCCTGCGCATTCTCCTCTCTTGTAAACACTACATGTGTGAATCGTGGGCGGGGCTAAACAGGCAACGATATAGAAGCAGGCGTTGATCTTCTTCTGCGGAGGCGGTGTTTAGCCACACTATTACGTCATAGAGTAGAACATTCCACAAGCTGTCGTTTTGGCAGACTGCCTTCAATATAATCTGTTTTAGACTAATGGGAACGTTTTGAGTTAAGTCATGACAACTCCCATTTTGGTGGACGAGTTCTGCTATGCTGCTGTAGAGCAAATACAATAATTAGTTCAGCTTAGTCAAAAATAACAAAGGATGGCTGCTGCAAGAAATGTAGAACCCCCTAGCAGATCTCTACAGGTGGCGCTGAGGAGGAGGAGGGGTAACATAAGCTTTCATAATAGCGCAATGTGTCAAACACAGGATAGGATACAATATATATGCTTACATGGATTAGGAAGTACTCCTGATTGGCTGGTGCTACGGCGTTGATCGAACCAATTAGCGATTAGTTAGAGTTTCATGACTGTATTTATGAAACGTACAGGATGTTTTTATAGTATAATGACCTCTTATATGTCAAACGATCAAGGTAATTTAGATTTTTCCATTCTTGACCCCTTTAACATTTGTTGAGATATCTTAAATATCCAACTTAACTAAAGTCAAGCATGAACATTTACTTTAAGTTGAAACACATTATTACTTATTTTAATGTTGAATTTTAAGTTGTGATAACTACTTGCAGAAGTCAGTTTTACAGTGAAGTTTTAATAGAATCCATTTAAGTGCTTTAAAAAAAAAATTTAAGCTTCATATTTCTGCTTAAATCCTCAAAAAAATAGGCTTCATTTAATTCCATTCCAAGTCTGACCTTGTTTGTTTGTGTTTTCTTTCAAATTAAGATGAATTTAATTATTTACATACATCAGGACATTTTCCTACTATGATATTTTTTTTCCCTCCAGGAGAGAAGCTGCACTTTTCAGTGCCATCCTCCAAGCACTAAATCTTGTTCAGCAAAATTACTCTTAATTAATTCTAGTCATTTCTTTGGGGCCATATTCTACCTGATCTTTTTGAAGATGTTTTATGAGGTTAGAATATTTTATTACTTTTAATTCGTTCTCCAACTAGGAATCTGCTTGTCCATGATGGAAAGCAGTGTACGGTGCTGGCTGTGGTAGATAGTCTTATGAGCGCATCATTGAATCATTCATTCAAACCACTGATTTATATAGATGTGTCATTTATATAGATCAATGATTCAAACTGATTTTTTTTGTATGCTGTTATTATTGTTTAAATGTACATTGTTGTGTTGTATCTGATCAATGCAGTGAGTGAACTTAGATGCTAATTCTTGTATAAAGTGCTAATTATCAGCTAATCAAATGGTGCTTTTTTTATTGCACATCAGGATCAGTGGCAGCATTTTGTTTTATTTTTATAATGATCAGTAACTAGGACACTGAATTCCTATATTTTGTCTCTTTTATCTTCATGGTCACTGTCTTCTCACATTTCTATGTAGAATAATGAATAACGTATATATATCACCCTTGGTAAATGTGAACAAAAGAGCCTGTAAAAATAAATATGCATTGTTAATCCTTTTGATCTTTTATTAAAAAAATCTAACCTTAAAATCTACTTTATGACATAAACAAAAATCTAACCTCTTATAAAATTATAATTTTTCTCAAATTCAAGTTGGACACAATTATTGACACCCTATTATTCAATACTTTTTGAAACCTACATTTGCCAAAATAACAGCTCTGAGTTTTCTGATGAGTTTGGGGAACACCTGACAAGAGATCAGAGACCATTTCTTCATCCAGAATCACTCAAGACCCTTCAGATTCCCAGCTGCATGTTGGTGCTTCTTCTCTTCAGTTCACCCCACTCATTTTCTATAGGGTTCAGCTCAGAGGACTGGAATAGCCATGGCAGAAGCTTGGTTTTGTGCCCAGTGACCCATTTTTGTGTTGGTTTTGAGGTTTGTTTTTGGATCATTGTCCTGTCGGAAGATCCAAACAAGGCCCATTATAAGAGTTTTAGCAGAAATCTAGCATTTTCTCTGTTGTTATTTGATAGATTCCATGATGTCATGCATCTGAACAAGATGTCCAGGACATCTGGCAGAGAAATAGGCCCAAAACATTAAAGATACAGCAGTATATTTTATTGTACACATGGGGTGCTTTTTATCCCTGTGTTCACCAAACCCATCCTTTACTCATTGTGATGGATGATTAAAGGAATTTGGCCTGTGTATAGGCCTACTGTATAATGTAGGTGCATGCATGGGATTATATAGCCTGTTCTGTTCATTTTTATCAATAAACCTCTTCAAGGTGATATTCATATTCATGTTTCAGTGAATGTCAGGATTTATTTGTGATAATTACTTTGAGACTATATATTATCCCTTACAAAAGAGCATTCTGTGGTCCAACCTGTAATGGTACGTTTGATTTTTTTATTTGCAGTCCAGCTGCACCCTCTACTGATCAAAGAGCTTTATATATTTTTGGCAATACTCTTGTGGATTGGTTTGTGTTTAACATATGATTTTTCATTTTTATATGGAAGAAAATGTAAGCCTTTATTTTTATAATGAAGTCAATCGACACACATGGATGCATAACGCAACTGTTAAACTTATGTATGTTTGTTTGAAAACTCTGCACATCATTGTCCACCTGGTAATTATACTTTATGCTGCTATTATGCTGCTTTTTGTATTTCCACCCAGATGAATGTGATGAACATGAAATAGTATATCCCAGTGTGTATATGTGGGTGCAAAAATCTGAAACACATTAAAAAAACCTAGAGTTTGTTTTTGAAATTCTCATTAAGAGTTATGATATAAAATGAACAACAACTATTTAATATAGAGTACTATTATTACGTTATTGCCAAAGAAATCATTAATTATTTTGTACAAAAAAAAAACAAAAACAAAAAAACAATGCTGTTTGGATAATTATCAAATCATACTGAAACCTGGATAACATCATCAGCAGGTTTTACTCAAACTTTTATGGCAGATGTTCTAATAATATTCAACAGGAGACTGTTCAGAAGTTCTATGAATCTATTCCAAACTGTATTACAGGCAAATAGTGATAAAACACCTTCATAAAGAAATATTTACCAGGCGGTGTTCACATTGTTCTGTCTAACCCCCCTGTACATCAATTACATTCACCTATATTCACCTATGGCCTATGTTGTAGCTCCAAGATTGCGACAGAGGGACCGGGGTCTGTGTACGTTTTGATAGTTTGTTTTTCAATTTGAAATGAAATAAGCAGAAACAAGAAAACAATTGTTTTTTTTCGTTTTTCATTTGTTCAAAAAAAACAAAAAAAAAACTAGATTTTGGGTCGATTTTCGTTTTTTTTTTGGTTCATGGGTAGAAAACAGAAAAATGACTATGGCAAGCCGTTTTAACATTTAATCTATAAACCGCACTAGTATCTAATTTAACGTTACTAGTACTTATTTTTTAGATACTAGTACAAGGCTCGAAATTGCGACCATTTTGGTCGCATATGCTCCCGAAATTGAATCTGTGCGACCTCAAAATATATTTGGGAGCATTTGTGCGAGTGCATATAATTGTTGTCGCGTAAAGCAGTTACTGAGAGATTGACATCTAATATTAACCAATACAAAATCTGCATTAAAGTTAAGAATGTAAGGATACAATCTGTTAATATATAATTTGTAGTTGTGAGCTCATACAGTTTTGGTGAGTGCTCCTAAATTTTTGCTGGTGCTCCTAACTTTTTGAAGTTGGGAGCACCAGTGCTACCAAGTAAAAAAGTTAATTTCGAGCCCTGTAGTATCTTTTCCATTAAGTACTAGTACCTATTCATTAACTACTAGTGCTTATTCTTTAGGTACTAGTGTTTTTTGTAAAGTTACTAGTACTTATTCATTAGATACTAGTACTTAATCATTAGATACTAGTACTTATTCATTAGATACTAGTACTTAATCATTAGATACTAGTACTTATTAGATACTAGTACTTATTCATTAGATACTAGTACTTATTCATTAGATACTAGTACTTATTCATTAGATGCTAATACTTATTTATTAGATACTAGTATTTATTAATTAGATACTAGTACTTATTCAATAGATACTAGTACTGCAATAGTGACTAGAAACTATTATATTGTTACTAGTAATTTTTTTTACATTTTTTACATTGACTTCTATGGGGATCTGTCATTGAGATATAAACTATTCAGTTTTGACTAGTATGTATTCCACTAGTGACTAGTACTTAATTTTTATGCACTAGTAGTTATTCATTAGGTACTAGTACATATTTTTTAGATACTAGTACTCATTCATTAGATACTAGTACCTATTAAATAGACACTAGTACTTATTCATCAGGTACTAGTACTTATTATTAGATACTAGT